>NC_092339.1:145206428-145508333 GCF_046630445.1 Rutidosis leptorrhynchoides
AAATGAAACGGCATTATTACATTTTTAAATTGATTTTTAAATCGAGCAAATGTAAAAATGAACTAAAAACAGAGGAATGGTTTGTTTCTATAGATTTTTGATTGAATTCATTTGAGTTAAAGCTGGAAAAAAGAGGATGTGATTGATAGTTGTGATTAGAAGGTCGAATGAGTTACTTAACAACCTGAATTGCTTGATTTATACCAATTGAAGAGTCAACAGAAATTTAAATCAGAAATATATAATAAATAAAAAAATATAAAGTAAATTGTGAAAGATCTGGTTCGTACAAATTGACAACGATGTGTAACAATATTGGGACAGAAACAAAACGCATACACAATCTGATAAGGATAGCGAACTAATTTTGACAATAATAGATTATATTATTTTCTATTAATAACTATATAAAAATGATATTAACAATAACAAAAATATTAATAATAATATGATAATATAATTAGTAACAATAATGGTAATCAATAATAATACTAATAATAACATAACAAATTACCTGTTATAATTTTAATGATACTAATAATAATTATAATGACAATTAATGTATTTACTATATTTTAACTTATAATTTAATATGTTACCATTATTAATTATCCTATTTATAATATATATATTATATATATATATATATATATATATATATATATATATATATATATATATATATATATATATATATATATATATTCATTTTAATAATAACTTAATCACTTTGTTTGTTATTTTACATTTTTAATTCTAATTGATTAAAGTATACTTTATCAATTCAAAACATTATATACATACATTTATATTTATATTTATATATTATTTATACATTTTTATTTACAAATAATTGTTCGTGAATCGTCGGGAATAGTCAAAGGTTAACTGAATCTATAAAAGTAATTCAAATATTATTAAAACTCAAAAATACAGACTTTGCTTATCGTGTCGAAACCATAATAAGGTTAAGTTTAAATTTGATCAGAAATTTCCGGGTCGTCACAGTTTAACTAGTTCTCAACATAATTTTATGTGTGACAAGTTAACATTATGTGATTTTCACAATGCTTAGATTGAGGGGGAGTATTGAATTATACAATCTATTGTTCAATCTAACATGGTAACTATTAAAAGATTCTTATTTCTGGGTTAAGAATTTGTTTCAGGATGCATTGAATATCACTGAAGCATGCAGAGTTGTAGAATTTAGTAGTTGTTTATGATCAAGTTGCAAGCTGATTAGTGAAGGAATTTAATTTTAAAGCCAAATTATATTTATTCATGGATTAAAAGAAAAAAGGCCATTCTACTAAAGCTTAATGAAAGCCCAAGAGAAGAAAGCCCATACTCAATTATACCTCAAGTATATAAGAGTTTTTTAATTTATTTTATTTATTTAGTTTTCATAATCATCTGTATTCGTTTGTGATTCTCTCTCAAAATTAGGGTTTTCATTCGATTGTTCTATTGTGAGTGATAACAAGATCAAACTGTATTGATCTTATTAAGAGTGAATCTCTGTATACTGTGTGAACTGGATCGAGTATTTGTTCTTATTTTTAGTTTGTTTAACCTCTTGTGATTAGAGATTTTGCCTTCTGTGATTGAAGGAATATATCTAGTGATTTTTCTACTTGTTTGTTCAAATAGAATGACATAAAATCTTAACCGAACATTGGAGACAAGAGCTTCAAAAACTTGCTGCTCCAGTACGAAAGACTTTTTTGAAGATTCTGAAGTTTCGTTCCTGCCAAATAGCATATACAGACACAACTAAACATATCTTGTAGACAACAATATTTGCACGTTTCTTGTAGCGACCCAACAAAATCGTCATTGATGGCGCCGTCTACTTAGGTCCCGTTACGTGGTCATAAGTCTTTAAAATGACGTTTTGTCAGAACCCGACCTTAACCATAAGGACGAATACAATAACATATGATTTCTTCGCGAGGTATTGACCTCTATATGCGATGTTTTTCAAAAACTGCATTCGTTTTTACAATACAAACCATAACTTTTATTACAAATACAAGGTTTAAACAAGATAATAATGATTATCGTTTAGCGATAATCTTAGACTTACAAACTTTACATGTGATAATAACAATACGACTTCCAACATATTTTACATTACAAATCCTCCGATATGTAGTTTTATTTTTGACACAAATATGCATACTCAAGATCTTGCTTAAATTCAACATGTTGCAGCGGAAGCTTTTAGTTATCACCTGAGAATAAATATGCTTAAAACGTCAACATAAAGTTGGTGAGATATAGGTTTAATGCCGGTAGCGTTATGAATATAGACCACAAGATTTCATATATAAACGTTTTAATAAAAATATTCTAAGTTGTTGAGCACTTGATAACCATACTTAACATTTAATCAACGTCGTATATTCCCTTTATTATGAAATCTTACTACACCGTATCAAGTGTAGTCACCGAAACGAAGTACTCTGCAACTGTTGAATACTGGTCGTCCAGTCCGGTTGGGGTTGTCAGGCCCGATAGATCTATCAACAGGATTCGCGTTTACAATACCGCATGTAAATAGTAGTTACAAAGTTACAGGGAGATATGCCAGTGGTACAACTCAACGTAGAATATATTTTTAAGTACTTGTGTCTATAACGTAAATCATAAAATGCATGTATTCTCATCCCGAAATATTTAGAGTTTAAAAGTGGGACTATATACTCACCTTTTCCTTGAAGGTATTTAACTCGACTTGGTCTCCGATAGATATCACGAACCTAACCATATATATAATATATCAACGTATTTTATTTTCAAGTAATCGTTACATATATATATACTTATAATACTTTTAATATTTTCTTAGTCCGTAGTTAGCAGTCTGTTGTTAATGGTCCACAATTAGTTGCTCAATAAAATAAATAAAGACCCCATCGTATTCGTATTGATCAGAATTAATCTCGACCCATGGTACCATGTTGTCAAATGACGTGTTGCGTACATAAAGTACCGTGTTGTCAGATGACGTGTTGCGTACAATCATGAGGTCTTATGATTAATCTTCTCGTGTTGTTTACGGGTGGTCCAGAAATATATAAAATCAAATCATAAGTAAATATATATTAAATATTATGTTAATTAGCCAAGATATGATTAATCCGATTTTGTCATAATATGATATATTACAGGTTTTGAAGTGTTTTAAAAATCAAATTAGAAGGATCTCTTTAGTTTGCGAACAGGTTTGAAATCATTCAAACTATGTTCTTGTTGTTAAAAATTTTATAACACAAAATAAGATAGCTATATAAATATGAATCGAATAAGATTATGAATAAGGTTACTACCTCAAGTTACTTGGATAAGGCTACTGGAAAAGATAGAAAATAATCTTGATCAAACTTTCTTATGATGATTATAGGTTGTTCATGAAGATAGTTCTTCATGAGTATTTACTGAGATTGTGAAGAACACTTAGAGTTCCTAAGAGTGTGTTTTTGGTTAGAAAAAGATGGTTGTAAGATTGAAATGAAAAACCAAGGTGATGGTGATACTTATAGGACAGTCTGGTTGTTGAGGGAACAAGGACAAATTATTGTGTTGAATTTTTGAGTAATAATGTATGCTAGCTTACAAATAAGATTCCCTCTTATCTAGGGCAGATCTAAGGCTGATAAGGATATTGATTTGATGTGTATTTACCAATAGTAAATATGTATAGATGATGGGTATGATACGGTAAAAGAAGCTCAAAATCGGGCTTTTATTTTGGGTCCAACCGGGCCAAAAATAAAATTTTAAGACATTTTTAATAAAGCAATGTTAGCCAGGGGCTCTGCCCCTTGGACCCCGCTTATCGGGGGCGCTGCCCCCGAACCCACGTCATAATCAAGATAAGTTCAAACAAGTGTGCACTCCACACTTCCCCAAACTTGTTCAATATTTATCAAGATTATTTTTGTTACAAATTAATCCCATTACACTTAAATCATATTGGTGACATAAATCACAACACATTATAGATTGTAAGTATATATGTCAAAGAACGTTAGATATAGTTATCGTTTTGAAAACTTAAGTTAGTGGTCTCAAAGTATACTTATAACTCATTGTTGTTAGTTCACAATGAAATGTTAAACCATCCTTAAATCATGTTAAATATGTATAGATATGTACATATACATAATAGTATAATTATCGTGTGTTATATAGTTCGTGATATCATCGATCAAATTGGACGGTCAAACGTTGTGTAAAACTCTTTTCAAAAATATAAGTCTCAACAGTTTGGATTGCTTATTATGTTGGTAAGGTCTAATTTATGTAAATATTAATCTCATAAGTATAGAACGATCGGAAAATTCTGGGTCATTACACGTTTGACCAAAAATATGTCGCATTCATTTCAAATGTAAAGATGTTTCAAGTTTACAAAAGTAGTTCAACGACTAGTTACATTACAACGTTTAACGTACAAATGAAACCTATGCGACACAATTTAAAAGTAAGTCAAAAGACGCTCCATGTATCCAAGCAAGTATCAAAATAGTGAGCGGAAGCATGTAACACGTATTGTTCAAGGACCTGAGAAAAACATAGAAAATCTGTCAACGAAAACGTTGGTGAAATCATAGGTTTAGTAAGTGAGTACGTAAGTAAGTAAGTTGAACCACAAGTTTAGTATAAGCCGATTATTCCAATCGTTTGAATTCCATAAATTTTATTGTTTACCGAGCACCCAATTATCAAAGCTTAACTGTATCATTTACCTCAGCATAAAAGTGTTAGAACATACACCGTAATAGAATATATTTCATTCGCTTAACGGTAGTGAACCGTCCGAATGAGGGTTAGTCAAACTCGTATAGATCCACACAACATAGTCTCGCTTACACCATCAGGTGTAACTAATGATAACTGAATTAAGGGTTTTCGTTCAAACTCGTCTGTATCTTGTATTCGTATTTGTGTTCAAAGAATAAAAGTATGAAAAGTATATATACATATGAAATGTATATAAGTATGAAATGCATATGTTTCTCAGCCCACGATTTAAAAGTATAAAAGTTGTTGAAAAATTGGGACTATGATCTCACCTCGAGTGCAAGAGTATAAAAGTACTTCACAAGTAAACGTGTGCAAGAACGAATGCTAGTCTTGACCTAAATAATAGGTTGTATCAATATCGGTAAACACGATTGTTCAAAGTGCTCAATTAGTCCTATGGCTCGTTACGACTCGATAAATATAGCATGTGAGTCAACTTGTCAAGTTTCATGCAAGATACAAAGATAAAAGCATGTTAGAATGATTGCATAAGTATTTGGTTAAGTTTGGGCAAAAGTCAACTTTGGTCAAGTCAAAGTAAACGAAAAAGCCAACACGTTCGGGTCGGGTCCCGAACTATTTTTCTAAGTCTAATAATCATATATGAGCATGTTAGAACAAGTTTCATGTTAATCGGAGGTGCGTAGCATAGTTAGAATTAAACGAAAAATGACAATTTTGGACAGACCAAAATGTTACGCCCACAATGTCCTGGGTTACAGCCGCAATGGAAAGGGTTACGGCCGCAATGTCCTCGGTTACGGCCGTAACTTTGGTCCTCCAGGTGCTTAAATGCTGAATTTTCTAAGTGTCGAGCCAAACTTCTTTCAAACATAAATCAAGAACCGAAAATACTCAAAACACGTATCCTATATCGTTGGAAAGGTAATTTAACAAGGAATACAACTAAACATATTTCATTAAACAAAAACATCATTTATAATAACCGAAATCTCGCCGAAAGATCATTATTTAACATTTCAAGCTCAAAAATGTAAATAGCGATTCGGGAATCCAATTTACACATACGATACGCCGTTTTGAAGGTAATTAAACATACAATGCAACTAAACACTTACTAACAACATGTCATAGCATTTAATGTATCAAAAGTTCATTTCAAAGTTCATTAAACCCTAACCAAAATCAAGAATTCAATCATTTTGAAAATGGAGCTTTTCTAAATCAACCTACACATCAAAATGAAGCTAATGATGCTAGTAACACATTTAACACATGAACTTTAACATTTAAACAATATTTAATCATCCAAAATTCAAGATTAAGTACACCCATTTTTCATATTCAAGCTAGTTACTCAAAACAATAAATCGAGCAAACCGAACACATATTCATGTTAGACTTGAGCCATAGACACTAATTAACACTTTTATAAGTAAAAAACATCAAGAAAAAGAAATCTAGTGTTTTTAGAAAGTTACCCAAACGAGATGAAGTCGGTATGGAATCGAAGAGGAAGATGCAAGGATCCTGAATATGTAATTTCTTTTGATGTTTGCTTGCTAGATTTGAAATGGATGATGAATTAGTGGAATGGGTGTTTGAGAGTAAAAATGGAAGTAGTGAAAGAGGAGGTGATGAAATGAATGAGTAGTGGTGGTGGTGGGTGACTAGTCAACCAATTTTGGCCAAGTGCCAAGATTAGTCCCTCAAGTTTGTAGTCGGGTGCGGGAATTAACCAACGAGTTATTTTGAAATACACGAGAGTAAACTGGAGATGTTAAACTTAAATAACACGAATATTAGAAATGCTAATTAATGGAAGATACGAATCCAGATACGAATGCATTATAAAAATAAAAAGACGGGCGTTAAAATAATTTAACGAAAAAATGCGGGATGTTACATTATCCACACCTTAAAAGAAATTTCGTCCCGAAATTTAATTGGAAGTAATAGTCGATGTCTCTTCCTCGAGACCTTGTGTTGTAAATTCTACGAATGAGTGAAGGTACATTCTTGGGCACTCCCAAGAACTTTGACAGTCTAGATTTTATGTTGTCTTAAGGTTTAGTTTTACGATCCATAATTTCAACAGGTTCTCCTATGAAGTGGAGTTTGTCATCAATAGTTTGCTCATCTAAAAGGAATAACAAGCTCCTATTCTGCGGGACATTTCTCAAAGTTTGATACATGGAATGTAGGATAGACGGGAACCTAACTGAGTCGGAGGATTTAAATGGTATGTAGCGGGTCTAATACGCCCCAATACTTCAAAAGGATCAATATTCCCGAAATGGATTGCACCTTCCCAAGGTGTGATTTCTCATTATTACGCGGTCGTCCTTATCAGACTTGAACTATATTAACGGTTATTTCTTGAGTGATTCGAATCCGGATATTTGCTTGTCACCTACTTCGGTCTAACCAAAAGGAGAATAACATTTGCGGCCATACAAGGTTTCGAAGAGGTGCGGCATTAATACTTGAATGATAACTATCGTTGTAAGAGGAATCAACTAAAAGTGACAATACAAGTTTGTATCATGTCTTTCCAAGATTTGAATCGTACGTTTTCTTGGTCCGTCGGGTTGTGGATGAGATGCGGTACTCATGTATAAACGTGTTCCCAAGGCTTCTTGTAAAAACTAGAAGTGAAATGAGTATTTCGATTCAAGATAATTGACAATGGTTTACCGTGTTGGAATAGAATTCTTTAAGATATGTTTGAACAAGTTAGTTAGGGCTCGAAAACGTTTGTTGGAACAAGTTTCTTATCAGCTACTGAAAACATTCATCAGGGCTATTCACCCTCGTGGCGAATACTAGTAATACGTGAAGAGTTTCTCTCTCCATTGAGAATTTAGATAAAAGGTTTCCTTATACGGAAGTACGAGCAAAAAAGATAGGAGTGAAATGAGGATTTAGAACAGGATGAGTTTTCACCTCGATGTAGCCATATCTCACATCTTGTAACCAAATGTTGAGACTTGGTGAGAACGAGATAGTACACGTAGTTGTATAGTTCGGAGTTGAGTAGTAGTTTTCCGTAAATCAGAAGCATAAAGACGATAAGTCGAAGAAGAAAGGGGTATCCTTGGATTGTGTGTTATCTTGGGTCCCAGTAATATCAGACGAAAATAGTGAAATAACAGAGTTATGTATCGTGGTAGGTGGTGAGAAGATTGATCGGATCCATAATTAAGTATTCAATTTCTTCGTGTAAAATAACGAATTTTAGTTTCCTTGATTTCGAGTCGAGAGAGTATGCCTTTCAGGCGTTCACGTAGAAATATCTCCATATTTGAGTTCCATCTTGCGCTACACGAATTTAGCTAGTAAGGTTGGTGTGGATAATTACGTTCGAGGTTCGGATACGGAGAGATTTAAGGATAAGCGATATGGAAAAAGTCGGAAATGAGTCTCCGGTAACAACCGGCGAGATCCAAAATTTTACGAATACAAGTCGGAGTCATGAGGGTTTCCCGATTACGTGGGGCTTTGATCTTTGTGGGATCTATTTTAATACTTTGACCAGTAACAATATGGTTTAGGAATTGGACTTCGTTTAACCAAAAATCTCACTTGAAGGATTCGGCATAGAGTTGCTCTTTTCTCAAGAGTTCGAGCGTAGGATGGAGACGTTGTTTGTTTTCTTCTTCATTTGAATTGAATAGGTTAAGACATAACCTTTAGATATGATGACGGATTTGTCTAGATAATTTTACATACGCGATTCATAAGGCCCATGGATACGGACGAAGCCTTAGTTAAACTGAACGACACTAAAAGAAATTCATAACTATCGTAACGAGTTTGGAAAGCGGTTTTGGAGGTACCTTCTCCCTTAACCCTCAGTTGATGATAATTGGAATGGAGGTCAATTTGGAATACACACGAGAACCTTGTAATTGATCAGGAGGTCATAGATACGGGGAAGAGGATATCGGTTCTTAACCGAAAATTCATTTAGTTCACGCTAGTCTATACACATGTGGGGAAACATTTTCTTCTTAATGAATAGGATTTGGGCTCCCTAGTTCTATAGGTATCAAGTCAGTTTCAAATTCCTTACTCCAAAAGTTTAACGTACACCCTCCGATAAAAATTTTCATCGGCACGCTATAGTTTTCCGTTGGTCACTTGAATGGCATAAGTAGTATCTAGGGGGAAGTAGTGGAGTGAAAAGAGTACGAGTCAAAGCCTTGGTTATAAAACATTTAACGGTACCCGAATCAAATACACAAGAAACATGAGAGTTATTGAGAAGAATCGTACCCGTGACTAGTAGTCATCTCGGGCTTCCTCGGTGTTAATGTTGAAAGCTCGGCCGCGTGCATTGGGGTTGGCTTTCTTCTCTTGGCACGCATTCTTAAAATGACCCGGTTGGCCACATTCGAAACAAACACCCGTTCGGTGTGCATTGGGCGCCTTTTGGGCGACGGGGGTGACACTTCTACAATCGTTGGCCATGTGACCACTTCCTTGGCACCGGTGGAAAATTAGCTTGCCACATTCCCCATAATGACGGTCGCGGTATTTGTTGCAAAATGGCTTGCTACATTCACCATAATGATGTTTGTGGCACTTATTACAAGATGGTAGACTTCCGGCATAGCTTTTCTTGTCATCGGAGGTGAAACGCTTTTTGGCGGGGTTGTTGTTGTAGTTGCTTGATTGGGGGGCTTCCCATTTTCTTTTGTTGCCACCCGACTTATCATCGGCTTTAGGTGCCGGCACTTCAATTTCGTCCACCGTTTCGATCAATTGGTGGGCCATCTTTAAAGCTTCTTGGTGGTCAACGGGTTTGGATGACATTACCTCGTGTTTGATGCTCTTAGGGAGACCATCCATGTAAAGTTCAACTCTTAGGGACTCGGGAGTTACGAGAAGGCTAGCTCGGAAAATCGTTGATTATAGGCCTTTAGGTCATTCCCGACCGCTTTTAAAGTTCTTAGCTCATGTTCAAGCTTGCGGGTCTCTTCGCGCGGAAAATATTCGGTGATCATCTTTTTCTTTAAGCCGGCCCAAGAGAGAGTGTGGGCTTCATCAGTACCCACCGATTGCACATACGTATTCCACCATGTGAGAGCGATACCGTCGAAAGTGTGAGTGGAGTATTTGACCTTGTCTTGGTTCCGACAACCGCTTATGCTAAAGACGGCTTCCGTTTGCTCAAACCATCGGGTGAGCATAACCGGTCCCCCAGTTCCATCGAAAGTGTGAGGCTTGCACCCCTTGAAGTTCTTGTAGGAGCACCCTTCGCTTGAATTACCGGCTCCTTGATTGTTGTTGTTATTGTGGTTGTTGTAATTGTTGTTAGAGGAGTGACCGGCTATGGCCGCATCTACGGCGGTGGCTATCATTCGTTCAAGAGCTTGTTCAGGAGTTTCATGTCGTGGGACCCAGCGAGGAGACATTGTTCCTTCAAGACACAAGTATATTGTTGATTAGTATTCTCGATAATACTAACCGTGATATGGAATAAGGATAGAGAGAAAATTTTCCTTGACTCGCCTTAAATTCTTTATATCATAATGTCGGAACATTCATATGAGTCACCGTAATATAATCCCGGAAATTATATTACCCTAATTCATATGTGCATTCGACATTTTTTCATAAAGTCAAGGTGGCGTGTCAATCAATTTAAACAACGTGAGATTAAGATGGAATAGGAGTTAGATATGAATAGAAGAGTTCGAGTATAAATGCACAAGTAGTCAAGTAATTTCTACTTCAAGTCTATATGCCAGTTGTAGTCTAGACTCACTAATGTACCATATGACTCGGGGTCGACACCAATGAACTCTAAATCCCTACAACCAATGCTCTGATACCATCTGTAGCGACCCGACAAAATCGTCATTGACGGCGCCGTCTACTTAGGTCCCGTTACGTGGTCATTTCATTTCAAATGACGTTTGACCAAAAATATGACGCATTCATTTCAAATGTAAAGATGTTTCAAGTTTACAAAAGTAGTTCAACGACTAGTTACATTACAACGTTTAACTTACAAATGATACCAATGCGACACAATTTAAAAGTAAGTCAAAAGACGCTCCATGTATCCAAGCAAGTATCAAAATAGTGAGCGGAAGCATGTAACATGTATTGTTCAAGGACCTGAGAAAAACATAGAAAATCTGTCAACGAAAACGTTGGTGAAATCATAGGTTTAGTAAGTGAGTACGTAAGTAAGTAAGTTGAACCACAAGTTTAGTATAAGCAGATTATTCCAATCGTTTGAATTCCATAAATTTTGTTGTTTACCGAGAACCCAATTATCAAAGCTTAACTGTATCATTTACCTCAGCATAAAAGTGTTAGAACGTACACCGTAACAGAATACATTTCATTCGCTTAACGGTAGCGAACCGTCCGAATGAGGGTTAGTCAAACCCGTATGGATCCACACAACATAGTCTCGCTTACACCATCAGGTGTAACTAATGATAACTGAATTGAGGGTTTTCGTTCAAACTCGTCTGTATCTTGTATTCGTATTTGTGTTCAAAGAATAAAAGTATGAAAAGTATATATACATATGAAATGTATATAAGTATGTAATGCATATGTTTCTCAGCCCACGATTTAAAAGTATAAAAGTTGTTGAAAAAGTGGGACTATGATCTCACCTCGAGTGCAAGAGTATAAAAGTACTTCACAAGTAAACGTGTGCAAGAACGAATGCTAGTCTTGACCTAAACAATAGGTTGTATCAATATCGGTAAACACGATTGGTCAAAGTGCTCAATTAGTCCTATGGCTCGTTACGACTCGATAAATATAGCATGTGAGTCAACTTGTCAAGTTTCATACAAGATACAAAGATAAAAGCATGTTAGAATAATTGCATAAGTATTTGGTTAAGTTTGGGCAAAAGTCAACTTTGGTCAAGTCAAAGTAAACGAAAAAGTTAACACGTTCGGGTTGGGTCCCGAACTATTTTTCTAAGTCTAATAATCATATATGAGCATGTTAGAACAAGTTTCATGTTAATCGGAGGTTCGTAGCATAGTTAGAACTAAACGAAAAATGACACTTTTGGACAGACCAAAATGTTACGCCCCCAATGTCCTGGGTTACGGCCGTAACTTTGGTCCTCCAGGTGCTGAAATGATGAATTTTCTAAGTGTCGAGCCAAACTTCTTTCAAACATAAATCAAGAACCGAAAACACTCAAAACACGTATCCTATATCGTTGGAAAGGTAATTTAACAAAAACATCATTTACAAAAACATGGCGATAAATCATTTTCATTAAACAAAAACATCATTTACAATAACCGAAATCTCGCCGAAAGATCATTATTTAACATTTCAAGCTCAAAAATGTAAATGGCGATTCGGGAATCCAATTTACACATACGATACGCCGTTTCGAAGGTAATTAAACATACATTGCAACTAAACACTTACTAACAACATGTCATAGCATTTAATGTATCAAAAGTTCATTTCAAAGTTCATCAAACCCTAACCAAAATCAAGAATTCAATCATTTTGTAAATGGAGCTTTTCTAAATCAACCTACACATCAAAATGAAGCTAATGATGCTAGTAACACATTTAACACATGAACTTTAACATTTCAACAATATTTAATCATCCAAAATTCAAGATTAAGCACACCCATTTTTCATATTCAAGCTAGTTACTCAAAACAACAAATCGAGCAAACCGAACACATATTCATGTTAGACTTGAGCCATAGATAATAATTAACACTTTATAAGTCAAAAACATCAAGAACAAGAAATCTAGTGTTTTTATAAAGTTACCCAAACGAGATGAAGTCGGTATGGAATCGAAGAGGAAGATGCAAGGATCCCGAATATGTAATTTGTTTTGATGTTTGCTTGCTAGATTTGAAATGGATGATGAATTAGTGGAATGGGTGTTTGAGAGTAAAAATGGAAGTAGTGAAAGAGGAGGTGATGAAATGAATGAGTGGTGGTGGTGGTGGGTGACTAGTCAACCAAGTTTGGCCAAGTGCCAAGATTAGTCCCTCAAGTTTGTAGTCGGGTGCGGGAATTAACCAACGAGTTATTTTGAAATACACGAGAGTAAACGGGAGATGTTAAAATTAAATAACACGAATATTAGAAATGCTAATTAATGGAAGATACGAATCCAGATATGAATGCATTATAAAAATAAAAAGACGGGCGTTAAAATAATTTAACGGAAAAATGCGGGATGTTACATTTCTAACTGCCCCCGACATAATATATTTTATTTCTACTTTCAACTATAAAAAGCAAAAGTAATATTATTAGTTACGGGGAATGGTAAGGTTTCGTTCCTTTGATTTTTATATGCGTGGTTAATGCTAATGCTACAGTAAGTTGTTATGATTTTATAAACATTATTGAGGAATATTTAAATGAAACCAAATTTTAAGTTGAGATTCAAGGGACCATTCAGAGTGCGACACATGACGCGATAATCACATGTGATTGAAAAAAAAATTCAAAAAAAAAAAATATAATTTGTTTTTCAAAAAAAAAAATTTCGAAACTTTTTTAAATTTTTTTTTCAATCACATGTAATCGGATTTGACATGCAGTAAATCACATGTGATTCTGCATGCCAATCACATGTGATTGTAAAACCCAATCACATGTGATTCTGCATGTCAAATTCAATCACATGTGATTGAAATTTTTTTTTTAGTAAAATGATGATTTTCAGTTAATTTGTACTAACACCTTTAAACACCAAGTTTTTGATCAAATCACCGAATTAAATTCTGAAATTTTAAAGATATGATCACGAAACGCTAACAAACTTGATCAAATCACCAAATTAAAGTTGCTTTCCGGTTGAAATTTTTTTTTAAAAAAAAAATTTAATTTTTTTTTCAATCACATGTGATTGGATTTGACATGCAGAATCACATGTGATTGTGTTTAACAATCACATGTGATTAGGCTTTACAATCACATGTGATTGAATTTGAAATGCTAAATTTTTTGAAAAAAAAAACAAAAAAAAAAAATTTTTAAATTTTTTTTTCAATCACATGTGATTGCTGCACCACATGTCGCTCTCTGATTGATCCGTTGGATTTCAATCTAGTTATTGGATTCAAGGGATTAAAACTCTAACATTATTATGTCATTCCTTACATACCCAACAATGAACGCTACGTGCTTAGGTGGTTAACGTAAAACTCCAAATGTTGACTAAATCAATCACCAATCTTATGTTTTTCAGGACACAAAATAAACCCACTTCCACCTCATCTCCTATTCACAACTCGAACCCACATCAATTCTTAACTTCCAATCCCAATTCACTTTTTCCCCATCAACCTATTTCTTTTGATCAACAACAATTTGTAGTTCAACAACAACAATAGCAGCAACAACAACAACAAGATCAGATACAACAACATAAGCAACAACAGCAATAACACAAGCAACGACAGCAACAACAGCAACATCATCATCAACAACAACAACGAGGACGAGAAGATAACAACAAACATTCAGGCATTACATTTATCATTCGGGTTACAATAGGGCATTACAAACTTCGTGTAAGTTTCATTTATTTCAAGTAGTGTAAAACATTGTTTCAATTTAATTCCAGGAGATCAAGTATCTAGTCTCGAGCAAAAGAATTTTGTGGCTTAGATCAGTTAGGTCACAAGTGAAAGGGTCTCGTATTTAGATTTCGTTTTTGGTTTTCCTTGTGATGTATGTTAGCAACTTAAGTTGTTAATTTTTTATGTCTCAAAAGTTGCAAGTTTATTTCTCGTAGTTTCAGAGTCTTTTCATAGTTTATTCGAGGCATTTGCAAGTTGCTCTGTGTCCGTTGTAATGAGACTTTTCATCCTTATAATGAAAGGTACTATGTATTACTCAACTCAATTATATATTTTGATGCTATGGAAGACTCGTTATCGTCCGTTATGTTTTGGATTGTTCGCTCTCTTTTTGTTCCTTTGTTATATTTTTAGTTGTGTTTAGAGTTTGATAGCTATGAGCAGTTTGTTTTATTGCTTGTTTTGTTTGATTTCCTTGTGGGCTTTATGTTGTGTCTGTTTTGGTTTTTTCGTGTCTCTATGGTTTTGTATTTGTTAATAAATACAATGTATGAATCATTTCGTGTTTGTTAATAAAGTTTGTACTGTAGTATTTTTCTTTTTCAAAAACAATACTTATTTATCTATTTCTCATTCCTTGAAAAAAACAAATTTACACATGTTATCACTCTTTTTTGAAAGACAGGTATTTGAAATCACGAACGGAGGAATAACCCACCTACCCGATCATTTTCCACGCTGATATTGCTCATTTACACTACGTTTCTCAACGTAATTGAAGCGACCCGTCCTAATCCATAAGGATGAATACAATAACATATGGTTACATTGCGAGGTTCTGACCTCTAAATGATACATTTTACAAACATTGCATTCGTTTTTAAAATACAAACTTTCATTACATTGAAAGTTGACAGGCATGCATACCATTTCTTAATATGTCCCAATCTATAACTATCGTAATAATAATCTTGAACTCAATGACTTGAATGCAACGTCTTTTGAAATATGCCATGAATGATTCCAAGTAATATCTTTAAAATGAGCAAATGCACAGCGGAAGATTTCTTTCAAACCTGAGAATAAACATGCTTTCAAGTGTCAACCAAAAGGTTGGTGAGTTCATTAGTTTATCATAATCAATATTCCATAGTTTTAATAGACCACAAGATTTCAGATATTTAATTGTACACGTAACCCGAGTACAAAATAGTACGCATAACCTGCGAATTAAAAATCATTCATATGGTGAACACCTGGTAACCGACATTAACAAATTCATCTAGAATATCTCCAATATACAGGTACACTCATCATTATATAAAATCGAAGTACTAAAGCATCCGTAACCTGGATGGGACGTGTCAAAGTCCATAGATCTATCTTCAGGATTCGCGTCAATTTGGGGGTCTGTTCCCAAATTCTTAGGCTACCAAGCTTTTTAAAGGGTGATATCCGGTATAATAATTTAACCATAGAATGTAGTTTTCAAGTACTTGTGTCTATTTCGTAAAACAGTTATAAAAGTAGCGCATGTATTCTCAGTCTCAAAAATATATATAAAAAGGGAGTAATGAAACTCACTATACGATATTTTGTAGTAAAAATATTCATGCGACGAACTGAACAATGCAGGGCTGGCCTCGAACTCACGAACCTATATCATTTGTATATATATTAATACACATAATTGTAATCGAACAAATATATATTATTATTAATGATGTAATTTATATATAGTATATTAATAATTTTCATTATATATATTATTATTAATGATGTAATTTATATATATAGTATATTAATAAGTTTCATTATATATATTTTCCTTTTATATATAGATATAGTTAAGTTATGTGTATTGATATATATTTATATATTAAAATCTTTATTTTTATGCTTATAACTTTAATAATGTCATTAAAATTCCTATTTTCATAATCGTAATTATTTTAATAATAATGATATAGATAATACTGATAACAATAATAATGATAGTTTTAGTAAAAATAATACTTTTAATAATAATGGTAATTTTTAATGGTTTTAATAGAAATTTTCAGTAATTATATAGTATCACTAATATTAATGTTTAACTGATAGGTCTATTAATGATACTTTGTAATATTAATAATAATAATAATAATAATAATAATAATAATAATAATAATAATAATAATAATAATAATAATAATAATAATAATAATAATAATAATAATAATAATGATAATACTAATAATAATACCTATGTTAGTAATAATAATAATAATAATAATAATAATAATAATAAAAATAATAATAATAATAATAATAATAATAATAATAATAATAATAATAATAATAATAATAATAATAATAATAATAATAATAATGACAATTATAATAATAATAATATTAATAATAATAATAATAATAATAATAATAATAATAATAATAATAATAATAATAATAATAATAATAATAATAATAATAATAATAATAATAATAATTATTATAACTATAATACTAATTCTTTTAATAATAATGATAATACTAGTGATAAAAATAATGATAATATTAATAATACTAATAATTATAAAAGAATACTAATATTAAAATTAATGATAATAATAATAATTTGTGTTATTTTTATAATAACAATAATAATAATACTCCTAATCATAATACTACTTATATCAATAATAACAATAATAATACTTTAATACTTGATGATATTTAATAATAACTTAAAATGATAATAATAAAAATCCTATTATTAATATTAACATAACAATAATAATAATTACTTATGAATAAAATATCAATAATAATACTAATAATGGTGATGATATTTATATTCATGATGATATTAATAATAATTATAATACTAGTAATAATTATAATACTAGTTGTAATATTGATAACTAATGATAATAACAATAATAATAATAATCATAATAATAATAATAAATGATGAATAATAATAATAATAATAATAATAATAATAATAATAATAATAATAATAATAATAATAATAATAATAATAATACTAATAATAATAATAATAATAATAATAATAATAATAATAATAATAATAATAATAATAATAATAATAATAATAATAATAATAATAATGGTAATGAAATCTACCTTCCAAAAAGCTTTTTAAAAAAGAAATGCCCTGAACCAGGCTCGAACTCGCAACCTCTCGCTGACACAACACGCACCCTAACCATTGATCCATTTCAGTTTTTTTTTATTAAACTCTTAGACTAAAGAACTAAATATAATATAACCAGTATCTCTGTGTTCTTAATTCTTCTTCATCTTCAACAATTTAAATCGACCAGAGCAATAAATTCTATTATAACGTATTCATCTTCAACCAGAATTAAATCACAAAGTCAGAGCTGGATCAATTATGTTGTATAAATATGTTCATCCTAACAAAAAAACCGTTACCCTCATCAGGTATATACCTAAATTTCAATTTGACTGAATTAAAGTATGAGATTAGCTCCAGTAGTCTTCATTAGTAGCGATTAAGCAATACTATGCTTTATCTTCGATCACATACAGCAACATATTCAAATTTAATCGGTGAACTGAGGCTTCGAGTATGAACACACTTAAAAATCAAAATTCACAGAATAAGTGTTTTTAAGCCTCGATGTCTTCATGAAAACAGTTGCAAATCAACTCCTTAACACTCTTCAATCACCAATTGATCCAGACCCAACATATAAATCGTGAATTCGAAAGAAGAGGAAACAGTTGACTTATTATTCCTAAACTTTGACTCTGAAATTTGAAATCATTCGAAGGAATTAAAGGCTAAAAATTTGCAGATAGTTTGACAAGGTGATTCTTAACACATCCGCATTCTTAGATTTTGATGATTGATTTGAAATTGGGCTTTCAATTAAAAGTATAACGAACAGAGGTAACGATACTGTATTCCCAATTTCAGTTTAATTTATCAACTAGTAACTGTTAAATACACTTACAATTGATAATGATGGAGGATAATCGAATGACCTTTCAACAAATTTGAGACAATTGATTGTTATGTAATGAAGGTAATCATCGACAATTAATCACGGGAAAGCAGGAACACCAGAAAAAATAAAAGAACTGATAGTGTGGTTAAATTCACGCGACATCTGCTTTTATACATTATATTATATTTATTATAAATTATAACTATTTTAAAAATAATAATAATAATTGTTAATACTAATAATAATAATTATCATAATTATAATGATAATAATACTAGTTATTAATAATAATGTTAATAATGATATTAATAATAATGATAATATTAATAAGTTATTTTATAATAACAATAATTATAAAATTTTTAATAATTTTATTAATAATAATATTAATATTAATATTAATAATAGTAATAATGATATTTCATCATATTAATATTAATGTTAAATATTAATAATAATACTAATTATAATAATATTAATAATGATAATAATAACATTAGTAATATTAGTAATAATATAACAAATTAAATGTATAATATTATATAAAAATAATAATATTCATAATATTGATATTAATGTTAATATTAATATTAATTTTAATAATAATAACAATATAGTAACTATATTTTAACTTGTAATTACATATATATTAATATTACAATTTATGTAATATTTACTATTTATATATTATATGATAACATTTATTGAATATTGAATATTTATATATTTTACATATTTTACAATATAATAAATATTAATAGCAATCATATATATAATAATATCATATATATATTTATATATATTCACTTTAATAGCAACTTAATTATTATTATTTTACATTTTTAATTCCAATTGATTAAGTGTACTTTATTAATTTAAATTATTATCTATACACTTATATTTATATATATATATATATATATATATATATATATATATATATATATATATATATATATATATATATATATATATATAGATATATATATTTACATATTTATTTACACACAATTGTTCGTAAATCGTCAGGTAAAGTCCAATGGATAGTTAAGTGCAGGAAATTATTTTAATATACAATGTCGATTTACTTAACTTGTCGATATTCATCTTCTAAGTTATCTACATTCATAATTTCACTTTTACATTAATTAATATGAAAGTTAAATAGTTACCTTATAAAAAGTCACGAGTAAACTATTGTAAAGCATGTATTGAAAATCAAACAGGAGTCTCCACTAACTTTTATCTAATTCTCGTTAATTGACACTTTGTTCTCACTAGAAGATCACTTTACCATTTCTTCCGAATATTGTTAAAATGGAAAGATTTCTCAAATCAATGTGGACCTCTCAACAGAGACTCGTAATCATAATTCAATGTGTCTGATAATTCAATCATTTGATATAATATTCTAATCCATCGATAAACATATTGGAGCAATTACGTTCATGTAAAGTATTATACATTTAATACTTTGTTAACATTTTCAAGTTATAATATATATATATATATATATAAATGAAAGATTATCTTGCATCTACTGGATCAGGGGGAGGAGTTAGAGCTGATATTTTTATGAAATGGTTAGATGCTGTGTTATATATATATATATATATATATATATATATATATATATATATATATATATATATATATATATATATATATATATATATATATATATATATATATATATATATATATATATATATATATATATATATATATATATATATATATATATATATATATATAATCATATCCATTTATATAACGGTTCATGAATCGTTAGAATTTGGTCGAGGTTAAATGAATGTATGAACACGGTTTAAGATTTTTGAAATTCAACTTAACAAACTTTGCTTATCGTGTCAGAATAATATAAAGATAAAGTTTAAATTTGGTCGGAAATTTCCAGGTTGTCACAGTACCTACCCGTTAAAGAAATTTCATCCCCGAAATTTGATTGAGGTCATCATGGATAACAATAAGAATGTTTTCATGACAAATATGAGTCGATAAATAGAGTTTTATCATTATTGAAATGTCCCGTTCTTATTGATTAAAAACGTTCCATATTAATTGATTTCGTTGCGAGGTTTTGACCTCTATATGAGACGTTTTTCAAAGACTGCATTCATTTTAAAACAAACCATAACCTTTATTTCATCAATAAAGGTTTAAAAAGCTTTACGTAGATTATCAAATAATGATAATCTAAAATATCCTGTTTACACACGACTATTACATAATGGTTTACAATACAAATATGTTACAACAAAATAAGTTTCTTGAATGCAGTTTTTACACAATATCATACAAGCATGGACTCCAAATATCTTCCTTATTTAAGTATGCGACTGCGGAAGCTCTTAATAATCACCTGAGAATAAACATGCTTAAAACGTCAACAAAAATGTTGGTGAGTTATAGGTTTAACCTATATATATCAAATCATAATAATAGACCACAAGATTTCATATTTCAATACACATCCCATACATAGAGATAAAAATCATTCATATGGTGAACACCTGGTAACCGACATTAACAAGATGCATATATAAGAATATCCCCATCATTCCGGGACACCCTTCGGATATGATATAAATTTTGAAGTACTAAAGCATCCGGTACTTTGGATGGGGTTTGTTAGGCCCAATAGATCTATCTTTAGGATTCGCGTCAATTAGGGTGTCTGTTCCCTAATTCTTAGATTACCAGACTTAATAAAAAGGGGCATATTCGATTTCGATAATTCAACCATAGAATGTAGTTTCACGTACTTGTATCTATTTTGTAAATCATTGATAAAACCTGCATGTATTCTCATCCCAAAAATATTAGATTTTAAAAGTGGGACTATAACTCACTTTCACAGATTTTTACTTCGTCGGGAAGTAAGACTTGGCCACTGGTTGATTCACGAACCTATAACAATATATACATATATATCAAAGTATGTTCAAAATATATTTACAACACTTTTAATATATTTTGATGTTTTAAGTTTATTAAGTCAGCTGTCCTCGTTATTAACCTACAACTAGTTGTCCACAGTTAGATGTACAGAAATAAATCGATAAATATTATCTTGAATCAATCCACGACCCAGTGTATACGTATCTCAGTATTGATCACAACTCAAACTATATATATTTTGGAATCAACCTCAACCCTGTATAGCTAACTCCAACATTCACATATAGAGTGTCTATGGTTGTTCCGAAAAATATATAGATGTGTCGACATGATAGGTCGAAACATTGTATACGTGTCTATGGTATCTCAAGATTACATAATATACAATACAAGTTGATTAAGTTATGGTTGGAATAGATTTGTTACCAATTTTCACGTAGCTAAAATGAGAAAAATTATCCAATCTTGTTTTACCCATAACTTCTTCATTTTAAATCCGTTTTGAGTGAATCAAATTGCTATGGTTTCATATTGAACTCTATTTTATGAATCTAAACAGAAAAAGTATAGGTTTATAGTCATAAAAATAAGTTACAAGTCTTTTTTGTAAAGGTAGTTATTTCAGTCGAAAGAACGACGTCTAGATGACCATTTTAGAAAACATACTTCCACTTTGAGTTTAACCATAATTTTTTGATATAGTTTCATGTTCATAATAAAAATCATTTTCTCAGAATAACAACTTTTAAATCAAAGTTTATCATAGTTTTTAATTAACTAACCCAAAACAGCCCGCGGTGTTACTACGACGGCGTAAATCCGGTTTTACGGTGTTTTTCGTGTTTCCAGGTTTAAAATCATTAAGTTAGCATATCATATAGATATAGAACATGTGTTTAGTTGATTTTAAAAGTCAAGTTAGAAAGATTAACTTTTATTTGCGAACAAGTTTAGAATTAACTAAACTATGTTCTAATGATTACAAGTTTAAACCTTCGAATAAGATAGCTTTATATGTATGAATTGAATGATGTTATGAACATCATTACTACCTCAAGTTCCCTGGATAAACCTACTGGAAATGAGAAAAATAGATCTAGCTTTAAAGGATCCTTGGATGGCTTGAAAGTTCTTGAAGCAGAATCATGACACGAAAACAATTTCAAGTAAGATTTCCACTCGAAATAAGATTATTATAGTTATAGAAATTGAATTAAAGTTTGAATATGATTATTACCTTGTATTAGAAAGATAACATACTGTAAGTAACAAAGGTTTCTTGATCTTGGATGATTACTTGGAATGGATTTAGAAAACTTGGAAGTAAACTTGCAATCTTGGAAGTATTCTTGATTTTATGAAACAAGAACTTTTGGAATTTATGAAGAACACTTAGAACTTGAAGATAGAACTTGAGAGAGATCAATTAGATGAAGAAAATTGAAGAATGAAAGTGTTTGTAGGTGTTTTTGTTCGTTGGTGTATGGATTAGATATAAAGGATATGTAATTTTGTTTTCATGTAAATAAGTCATGAATGATTACTCATATTTTTGTAATTTTATGAGATATTTCATGCTAGTTGCCAAATGATGGTTCCCACATGTGTTATTTGACTCACATGGGCTGCTAAGAGCTGATCATTGGAGTGTATATACCAATAGTACATACATCTAAAAGCTGTGTATTGTACGAGTACGAATACGGGTGCATACGAGTAGAATTGTTGATGAAACTGAACGAGGATGTAATTGTAAGCATTTTTATTAAGTAGAAGTATTTTGATAAGTGTCTTGAATTCTTTCAAAAGTGTATGAATACATATTAAAACACTACATGTATATACATTTTAACTGAGTCGTTAAGTCATCGTTAGTCGTTACATGTAAATGTTGTTTTGAAACCTTTAGGTTAACAATCTTGTTGAATGCTGTTAACCCATTGTTTATTATAACAAATGAGATGTTAAATTGTTATATTATCATGATATTATGATATATAATATATCTTATTATGATATATATACAGTTAAATGTCGTTACAACGATAATCGTTACATATATGTCTCGTTTCGAAATCATTAAGTTAGTAGTCTTATTTTTACATATGTATTTCATTGTTAATACACTTAATAATATATTTACTTATCATTTAACATAATTAACCAAGTGTATCAATATCTTAATATGATTCATATGTACCTAGTAAGACGTTGTTATAACGATAATCGTTATATATATCGTTTTCGAGTTTCTTAAATTAATAGTCTCATTTTTATGTATATAACTCATTGTTAAAATACCTAATGAGATACATACTTATAATAAAATCATGTTAACTATATATATATATAACCATATATATGTCATCGTATAGTTTTTACAAGTTTTAACATTCGTGAATCACCGGTCAACTTGGGTGGTCAATTGTCTATATGAAACCTATTTCAATTAATCAAGTCTTAACAAGTTTGATTGCTTAACATGTTGGAAACACTTAATCATGTAAATAATAATTTCATTTAATATATATATATATATAAACATGGAAAAGTTCGGGTCACTACAGTACCTGCCCGTTAAATAAATTTTGTCCTGAAATTTTAAGCAGTTGGAGGTGTTGACGTATCTTCTGGAAATAAATGCGGGTATTTCTTCTTCATCTGATCTTCATGCTCCCAGGTGAACTCAGGTCCTCTACGAGCATTCCATCGAACCTTAACAATCGGTATCTTGTTTTGTTTAAGTCTCTTAACCTCACGATCCATTATTTCGACGGGTTCTTCAATGAATTGAAGTTTTTCATTGATTTGGATTTCGTCCAACGGAATAGTGAGATCTTCTTTAGCAAAACATTTCTTCAAATTTGAGACGTGGAAAGTGTTATGTACGGCCGCGAGTTATTGAGGTAGCTCCAGTTGGTAAGCTACTGGTCCGACACGATCTATAATCTTGAATGGTCCAATGTACCTTGGATTTAGTTTCCCCCGTTTACCAAATCGAACAACGCCTTTCCAAGGTGAAACCTTAAGCATGACCATTTCTCCAATTTCAAACTCTATATCTTTTCTTTTACTGTTCGCGTAGCTCTTTTGTCGACTCTGGGCGGTTTTCAATCTTTGTTGAATTTGGATGATTTTCTCGGTAGTTTCTTGTATTATCTCCGGACCCGTAATCTGTCTATCCCCCACTTCACTCCAACAAATCGGAGACCTGCACTTTCTACCATAAAGTGCTTCAAACGGCGCCATCTCAATGCTTGAATGGTAGCTGTTGTTGTAGGAAAATTCTGCTAACGGTAGATGTCGATCCCAACTGTTTCAAAAATCAATAACACATGCTCGTAGCATGTCTTCAAGCGTTTGTATCGTCCTTTCGCTCTGCCCATCAGTTTGTGGATGATAGGCAGTACTCATGTCTAGACGAGTTCCTAATGCTTGCTGTAATGTCTGCCAGAATCTTGAAATTAATCTGCCATCCCTATCAGAGATAATAGAGATTGGTATTCCATGTCTGGAGACGACTTCCTTCAAATACAGTCGTGCTAACTTATCCATCTTGTCATCTTCTCTTATTGACAGGAAGTGTGCTGATTTGGTGAGACGATCAACTATTACCCAAATAGTATCAAAACCACTTGCAGTCCTTGGCAATTTAGTGATGAAATCCATGGTAATGTTTTCCCATTTCCATTCCGGGATTTCGGGTTTTTGAAGTAGACCTGATGGTTTCTGATGCTCAGCTTTGACCTTAGAACACGTCAAACATTCTCCTGCATATTTAGCAATATCGTCTTTCATACCTGGCCACCAAAAATGTTTCTTAAGATCCTTGTACATCTTCCCCGTTCCAGGATGTATTGAGTATCTGGTTTTATGAGCTTCTCTAAGTACCATTTCTCTCATATCTCCAAATTTTGGTACCCAAATTCTTTCAGCCCTATACCGGCTTCCGTCTTCCCGAATATTAAGATGCTTCTCCGATCCTTTGGGTATTTCATCCTTTAAATTTTCCTCTTTTAAAACTCCTTGTTGCGCCTCCTTAATTTGAGTAGTAAGGTTAGTGTGAATCATTATATTCATAGATTTTACTCGAATGGGTTCTCTGTCCTTCCTGCTCAAGGCGTCGGCTACCACATTTGCCTTCCCCGGGTGGTAACGAATCTCAAAGTCGTAATCATTCAACAATTCAATCCACCTACGCTGCCTCATATTCAGTTGTTTCTGATTAAATATGTGTTGAAGACTTTTGTGGTCGGTATATATAATACTTTTGACCCCATATAAGTAGTGCCTCCAAGTCTTTAATGCAAAAACAACCGCGCCTAATTCCAAATCATGCGTCGTATAATTTTGTTCGTGAATCTTCAATTGTCTAGACGCATAAGCAATCACCTTCGTTCGTTACATTAATACACAACCGAGACCTTGCTTTGATGCGTCACAATAAATCACAAAATCATCATTCCCTTCAGGCAATGACAATATAGGTGCCGTAGTTAGCTTTTTCTTCAATAATTGAAACGCCTTCTCTTGTTCATCATTCCATTCAAATTTCTTCCCTTTATGCGTTAATGCAGTCAAGGGTTTTGCTATTTTGGAGAAATCTTGGATGAATCTTCTGTAGTAACCAGCCAATCCTAAAAATTGACGTATATGCTTCGGAGTTTTTGGGGTTTCCCACTTTTCAACGGTTTCGATCTTTGCCGGATCCACCTTAATACCTTCTTTGTTCACTATGTGACCGAGGAATTGAACTTCTTCCAACCAAAATGCACACTTTAAAAACTTAGCGTACAATTCTTCCTTCCTCAATACTTCTAACACCTTTCTCAAATGTTCACCGTGTTCTTGGTCATTCTTTGAGTAAATAAGTATGTCATCAATGAAAACAATGACAAACTTGTCAAGGTATGGTCCACACACTCGGTTCATAAGGTACATGAACACAGCTGGTGCATTAGTTAAACCAAACGGCATGACCATAAACTCGTAATGACCGTAACGTGTTCTGAAAGCAGTCTTTGGAATATCATCTTCTTTCACCCGCATTTGATGATACCCGGAACGTAAGTCAATCTTTGAATAAACAGACGAGCCGTGTAGTTGATCAAATAAGTCATCGATTCTCGGTAGTGGGTAGCGGTTCTTGATGGTAAGTTTGTTCAACTCTTGGTAGTCGATACACAACCTGAATGTACCATCTTTCTTCTTGACAAACAAAACAGGAGCTCCCCACGGTGATGTGCTTGGTCGAATGAAACCACGCTCTAAAAGTTCTTGTAATTGGCTTTGCAGTTCTTTCATCTCGCTGGGTGCGAGTCTGTAAGGAGTACGAGCTATTGGTGCAGCTCCTGGTACAAGATCTATTTGAAATTCAACGGATCGATGTGGGGGTAATCCAGGTAATTCTTTCGGAAATACATCGGAAAATTCTTTTGCAATGGGAACATCATTGATGCTCTTTTTTCAGTTTGTACTTTCTCGACGTGTGCTAGAACAGCATAGCAACCTTTTCTTATTAGTTTTTGTGCCTTCAAATTACTAATAAGATGTAGCTTCGTGTTGCCCTTTTTTCCGTACACCATTAAGGGTTTTCCTTTTTCTAGTATAATGCGAATTGCATTTTTGTAACAAATGATCTCTGCTTTCACTTCTTTCAACCAGTCCATACCGATTATCACATCAAAACTCCCTAACTCTACTGGTATCAAATCAATCTTAAATGTTTCGCTAACCAGTTTAATTTCTCGATTCCGACATATATTATCTGCTGAAATTAATTTACCATTTGCTAATTCGAGTAAAAATTTACTATCCAAAGGCGTCAATGGACAACTTAATTTAGCACAAAAATCTCTACTCATATAGCTTCTATCCGCACCCGAATCAAATAAAACGTAAGCAGATTTATTGTCAATAAGAAACGTACCCGTAACAAGCTCCGGGTCTTCCTGTGCCTCTGCCGCATTAATATTGAAAACTCTTCCGCGGCCTTGTCCATTCGTGTTCTCCTGGTTCGGGCAATTTCTAATAATGTGGCCCGGTTTTCCACATTTATAACAAACTACATTGGCATAACTTGCTCCGACACTACTTGCTCCGCCATTACTCGTTCTGACACCATTTGTTCCGTTCGTTCTATTAACCCCTGGTCCGTAGACCTCACACTTTGCCGCGCTATGACCATTTCTTTTACACTTGTTGCAAAATTTGGTGCAGAACCCCGAGTGATACTTTTTACACATTTGGCATAGCTGCTTCTGATTGTTGTTGTTGTTGCGGTTATTATTGTTGTTGGGATGATTGTTGTAGTTGTTGTTGTTGTTGTTGTTGTTGTTGTTGTTGTTGTTGTTGTTGTTGGGCCGTTTGTTGTAGTTGCGATTGATGTTGCGATTGTTGGGATAATTGTTGCGATTATTGTTGTAATTGCTTTTGTTGTTGTATTGGTGATTCTTATCACCGTTTTCCTCCCACTTTCTTTTGACTTGCTTCACATTGGCCTCTTCAGCAGTCTGTTCTTTAATTCTTTCTTCAATCTGGTTCACTAGTTTGTGAGCCATTCTACATGCCTGTTGTATGGAGGCGGGCTCGTGTGAACTTATATCTTCTTGGATTCTTTCCGGTAATCCTTTCACAAACGCGTCGATCTTCTCTTCCTCATCTTCGAATGCTCCCGGACACAATAGGCACAATTCTGTGAATCATCTTTCGTATGTGGTAATATCAAATCCTTGGGTTCGTAACCCTCTAAGTTCTGTCTTGAGCTTATTGACCTCGGTTCTGGGACGGTACTTCTTGTTCATCAAGTGCTTGAATGCTGACCACGGTAGTGCGTACGCATCATCTTGTCCCACTTGCTCTAGATAGGTATTCCACCATGTTAACGCAGAACCTGTGAAGGTATGCGTAGCGTACTTCACTTTGTCCTCTTCAGTACACTTACTTATGGCAAACACCGATTCGACCTTCTCGGTCCACCGTTTCAATCCGATCGGTCCTTCGGTTCCATCAAATTCCAAAGGTTTACAGGCAGTGAATTCTTTGTAGGTGCATCCTACACGATTTCCTGTACTGCTAGATCCAAGGTTATTGTTGGTATGTAGCGCAGCCTGTACTGCGGCTATGTTTGAAGCTAGAAAAGTACGGAATTCCTCTTCATTCATATTCACGGTGTGTCGAGTAGTCGGTGCCATTTCCTTCAAAATAGTCAAATGGAACAAGTTAATCATACAGAATATTAAGAGTAGTTAATAGTATTTCGTAGCATAATATGAACTCATTTATAAAAGCTTTTTCTTCATATTAGCATTTTATAAGTTTAAATTCGGGTAGTACCTACCCGTTAAGTTCATACTTAGTAGCTAATATACAATTCAACTACTACAATTCTATATGAAAAACTGATTATAATAATATTTCGCGTTCAAACTTTTATACAATATTTTACAAACTTACAATACCGCTTATTTTACATAAAGCATGAAATATAGCACACAATAACTTTGATACAAGATAGTTGTGAAGATAATTCTAGCTAGTACACAAGTCGTTCAGCAAAGGAAATAAAGACACGTAATTCATACGTCCAGAAACAAGTCATGCATAAGGGATGAAGGTTACGTAATGTCCAACAGTCCCGTAACAATCTAAAAACCTCATTTCTTACCCCAATTACCGACTCCGTCACTTGTGGGAACGTTTTGTTTAATAGTTGTAGCCCGATGTTCTTGTTCTCACTTTGGTGAGAAGCAAACATTACTAATCCGTATGCATAACATGCTTCTTTATGTTGCATGTTAGCTGCTTTTTCTAAATCACGAAGTCCAATATTCGGATATATTAAGTCAAAATAATTTCTTAACCCATTGCGTAAAATAGCATTTGGGTTCCCCGCAATATATGCGTCAAAGTAAACACATCGTAACTTATGGATTTCCCAATGTGATATCCCCCATCTTTCAAACGAAAGCCTTTTATAAACCAAGGCATTCTTGGAACGTTCTTCGAATGTCTTACAAACTGATCTCGCCTTAAATAGTTGTGCCGAAGAATTCTGACCGACTCTAGACAAGATTTCATCAATCATGTCTCCGGGTAGGTCTCTTAAAATATTGGGTTGTCTATCCATTTTGTGTTTTTATACTGTAAAATAGACAAGAGTTAGATTCATAAAAAAAAATATACTTATTAATACAAGCAATTTTTATATATATCATAAAGCATAAGCACACTATATTACATATATTACACCACACGAATACAACTATCTTATTCCGACTCGCTTATTTCTTCTTCTTCGATTTTGGTTCGTTTTGCCAAGTTTCTAGGGATATATGATGTTCCCCTAATACGAGCCGTCGTTTTCCACATTGGTTTAGAAAAACCTGGTGGTTTAGAGGTTCCCGGGTCATTGTTACAACTTAAGGACTTCGGGGGTTGACGATACATATAAAGTTCATCGGGGTTGGAATTAGATTTCTCTATTTTTATGCCCTTTCCCTTATTATTTTCTTTTGCCTTTTTAAATTCAGTTGGGGTAATTTCTATAACATCATCGGAATTCTCGTCGGAATCCGATTCATCGGAGAATTGGTAATCCTCCCAATATTTTGCTTCCTTGGCGGAAACACCATTGACCATAATTAACCTTGGTCGGTTGGTTGAGGATTTTCTTTTACTTAACCATTTTATTATTTCCCCCACCGGTTCTATTTCTTCATCCGGTTCCGATTCTTCTTCCGGTTCTGACTCTTCTTCCGGTTCCTCTTCGGGAACTTGTGAATCAGTCCACGAATCATTCCAATTTACATTTGACCCTTCATTATTATTAGGTGAGTCAATGGGACTTGTTCTAGAGGTAGACATCTATCACATAATATCAAACGCGTTAAGAGATTAATATATCACATAATATTCACATGTTAAAAATATATAGTTTCCAACAAAATTTGTTAAGCAAACTTTGCTTATCGTGTCGGAATAATATAAAGATAAAGTTTAAATTTGGTCGGAAATTTCCAGGTTGTCACAGTACCTATCCGTTAAAGAAATTTCATCCCCGAAATTTGATTGAGGTCATCATGGATAACAATAAGAATGTTTTCATGACAAATATGAGTCGATAAATAGAGTTTTATCATTATTGAAATGTCCCGTTCTTATTGATTAAAAATGTTCCATATTAATTGATTTCGTTGCGAGGTTTTGACCTCTATATGAGACATTTTTCAAAGACTGCATTCATTTTAAAACAAACCATAACCTTTATTTCATCAATAAAGGTTTAAAAAGCTTTACGTAGATTATCAAATAATGATAATCTAAAATATCCTGTTTACACACGACTATTACATAATGATTTACAATACAAATATGTTACAACAAAATAAGTTTCTTGAATGCAGTTTTTACACAATATCATACAAGCATGGACTCCAAATCTCTTCCTTATTTAAGTATGCGATAGCGGAAGCTCTTAATAATCTCCTGAGAATAAACATGCTTAAAACGTCAACAAAAATGTTGGTGAGTTATAGGTTTAACCTATATATATCAAATCATAATAATAGACCACAAGATTTCATATTTCAATACACATCCCATACATAGAGATAAAAATCATTCATATGGTGAACACCTGGTAACCGACATTAACAAGATGCATATATAAGAATATCCCCATCATTCCAGGACACCCTTCGGATATGATATAAATTTCGAAGTACTAAAGCATCCGGTACTTTGGATGGGGTTTGTTAGGCCCAATAGATCTATCTTTAGGATTCGCGTCAATTAGGGTGTCTGTTCCCTAATTCTTAGATTACCAGACTTAATTAAAAGGGGCATATTCGATTTCGATAATTCAACCATAGAATGTAGTTTCACGTACTTGTGTCTATTTTGTAAATCATTTATAAAACCTGCATGTATTCTCATCCCAAAAATATTAGATTTTAAAAGTGGGACTATAACTCACTTTCACAGATTTTTACTTCGTCGAGAAGTAAGACTTGGTCACTGGTTGATTCACGAACCTATAACAATATATACATATATATCAAAGTATGTTCAAAATATATTTACAACACTTTTAATATATTTTGATGTTTTAAGTTTATTAAGTCAGCTGTTCTCGTTAATAACCTACAACTAGTTGTCCACAGTTAGATGTACAGAAATAAATCGATAAATATTATCTTGAATCAATCCACGACCCAGTGTATACGTATCTCAGTATTGATCACAACTCAAACTATATATATTTTGGAATCAACCTCAACCCTGTATAGCTAACTCCAACATTCACATATAGAGTGTCTATGGTTGTTCCGAAATATATATAGATGTGTCGACATGATAGGTCGAAACATTGTATACGTGTCTATGGTATCTCAAGATTACATAATATACAATACAAGTTGATTAAGTTATGGTTGGAATAGATTTGTTACCCATTTTCACGTAGCTAAAATGAGAAAAATTATCCAATCTTGTTTTACCCATAACTTCTTCATTTTAAATCCGTTTTGAGTGAATCAAATTGCTATGGTTTCATATTGAACTCTATTTTATGAATATAAACAGAAAAAGTATAGGTTTATAGTCGAAAAAATAAGTTACAAGTCATTTTTGTAAAGGTAGTCATTTCAGTCGAAAGAACGACGTCTAGATGACCATTTTAGAAAACATACTTCCACTTTGAGTTTAACCATAATTTTTGGATATAGTTTCATGTTCATAATAAAAATCATTTTCTCAGAATAACAACTTTTAAATCAAAGTTTATCATAGTTTTTAATCAACTAACCCAAAACAGCCCGCGGTGTTACTACGACAGCGTAAATCCGGTTTTACGGTGTTTTTCGTGTTTCCAGGTTTTAAATCATTAAGTTAGCATATCATATAGATATAGAACATGTGTTTAGTTGATTTTAAAAGTCAAGTTAGAAGGATTAACTTTTATTTGCGAACAAGTTTAGAATTAACTAAACTATGTTCTAGTGATTACAAGTTTAAACCTTCGAATAAGATAGCTTTATATGTATGAATTGAATGATGTTATGAACATCATTACTACCTCAAGTTCCCTGGATAAACCTACTGGAAATGAGAAAAATAGATCTAGCTTCAAAGGATCCTTGGATGGCTTGAAAGTTCTTGAAGCAGAATCATGACACGAAAACAATTTCAAGTAAGATTTCCACTCGAAATAAGATTGTTATAGTTATAGAAATTGAATTAAAGTTTGAATATGATTATTACCTTGTATTAGAAAGATAACATACTGTAAGTAACAAAGGTTTCTTGATCTTGGATGATTACTTGAAATGGATTTAGAAAACTTGAAAGTAAACTTGCAATCTTGGAAGTATTCTTGATTTTATGAAACAAGAACTTTTGGAATTTATGAAGAACACTTAGAACTTGAGAGAGATCAATTAGATGAAGAAAATTGAAGAATGAAAGTGTTTGTAGGTGTTTTTGGTCGTTGGTGTATGGATTAGATATAAAGGATATGTAATTTTGTTTTCATGTAAATAAGTCATGAATGATTACTCATATTTTTGTAATTTTATGAGATATTTCATGCTAGCTGCCAATGTGTTAGGTGACTCACATGGGCTACTAAGAGCTGATCATTGGAGTGTATATACCAATAGTACATACATCTAAAAGCTGTGTATTGTACGAGTACGAATACGGGTGCATACGAGTAGAATTGTTGATGAAACTGAACGAGGATGTAATTGTAAGCATTTTTGTTAAGTAGAAGTATTTTGATAAGTGTCTTGAAGTCTTTCAAAAGTGTATGAATACATATTAAAACACTACATGTATATACATTTTAACTGAGTCGTTAAGTCATCGTTAGTCGTTACATGTAAATGTTGTTTTGAAACCTTTAGGTTAACAATCTTGTTGAATGCTGTTAACCCATTATTTATTATAACAAATGAGATGTTAAATTGTTATATTATCATGATATTATGATATATAATATATCTTAGTATGATATATATACAGTTAAATGTCGTTACAATGATAATCGTTACATATATGTCTCGTTTCGAAATCATTAAGTTAGTAGTCTTATTTTTACATATGTATTTCATTGTTAATACACTTAATAATATATTTACTTACCATTTAACATAATTAACCAAGTGTATCAATATCTTAATATGATTCATATGTACCTAGTAAGACGTTGTTATAACGATAATCGTTATATATATCGTTTTCGAGTTTCTTAAATTAATAGTCTCATTTTTATGTATATAACTCATTGTTAAAATACCTAATGAGATACATAATTATAATAAAATCATGTTAACTATATATATAACCATATATATGTCATCGTATAGTTTTTACAAGTTTTAACGTTCGTGAATCACCGGTCAACTTGGGTGGTCAATTGTCTATATGAAACCTATTTCAATTAATCAAGTCTTAACAAGTTTGATTGCTTAACATGTTGGAAACACTTAATCATGTAAATAACAATTTCATTTAATATATATATAAACATAGAAAAGTTCGGGTCACTACAATTATTGAGTAATATGGATAAAACAATTTGATTACGCGAAGAGTATAAATGAAATTATCACAAAAAGATGAAATGAGTAGGAGTAGATTCATCATATTTTTTGACGTAGATAGAATTGATTTCCAAGTTCAAGAGATTTGGAGAAAATCTTCCTAATTAAATTTGATTCTTCGGTAATCAAGGGAATTAGGATCCGCTTTAAATGCGATTATCTGTTTTGATTTCTCTGTCGGATATTTTACTATAAATCCACCCCCTTCGTTTCCTTACAACTCATACCTTCTATTCTTTCTTCCTCAATTCATACTTTTAAGCATGCATTAATATGCTCCATCCAGTACTGATTCTTGATATACTCCTAGCTTTCATATCTGTCATTCTTCTTTTTCATCTACCACCGGAGGATTTTATTTATTTTTTACTATTACCTTAGGGTTATAGTAATTTTAATTCTCCCGTGCCTTTACGTGACAATACGCATTGATATGCACGGTTTTTTATTTATGTGTTGTTGTCGAGCTTTATATTTTCTTTTATATTCAAGAGTTACATACTTTTGTCTCATCTTCTCGACTTCAAGTCAAGTGAATAATGGTCCAGAATTCGTAGGTATAAATTTTGGAATGAACTTAGTTAATGTTCTAAGAAAGAAATTGTAATGGCACGATCTTGATTTGTCAAATTACCATAATACCTCGAAAAAGGCCGAATCATCAAGAAAAATATTTTCTTGATATGTTTAGAGTTTAAGTAGAATTCAAGAATCGTGTAACATGGCACATGATGACGTTATGATCTGTGAATCATCACGTTCCATTTAGAAACTCAGCATGACTTACTGTAATATAATCACGTTGATCAAGTGTCATTATATTATATTAAATCATGCTTCAGTTCTAAACACTACTTTAAAAACATTCATATTTTAAACTTGAAGGTTTAAGAATTTAGAAGCTAAAATGGTTTCTTTTATGATGTAACACAGATAGCGCGAAGAGATAAATGATTTCGGATAACAATAGTTATGAAGATATCTTCAGAAATATCGAAGATATTTATAATGAGAGATATGATGATATCTTAGAATTTCTAACATCGATGGATGATGATGAAGATTTGTCCATAAAGGTTTAGAGTCAGGAGTGAGGTATTCGCTAAAGTCTTCAGCAGACATTGAATCATTTGGATTCTTTGAAGGTAGATTTTGTCCTTGTGATTTGTCCACAGCCTCCTTCATAGTTTGCTCAATCCGTTTTCCAGTTCCAAACCTTCTCTTTTTCTGAGCTTTTCTAACACATTATTCTTTATCATCAAACTTTTGACAGTTACGGTTGTCTATAGTTTCTGCTGCTTCATTCGGCTTTTTCAAAATTCGGTGAACTAATTCACAGTTTAGGGCGTTTTTCAGAAACTTCACATTCGCAGTATATAAGTCTAGGAGATAGGCGTTATATGTATATGTATATATATATATATATATATATATATATATATATATATATATATATATATATATATATATATATATATATATATATATATATATATATATATATATATATATATATAACTGTTGGCGTAGAATTGCTGCGAAATTCGATAATAATGATTCAAGCTTTTTGGTATGGTAACTACCATTACAAGATGCAGATGAGTACATGATGGGTTTTTATGAATAATATAGATATTTTTCAGAGGGACTAAAGCCGAAGTTGCTGGTACATCTGCTGATAATATGGTGGAATATGAAAGATTCCCTGGTAACGATGGCAATCGTATATATCAAGGTTATAATAAGTTTAGTCCGACTGAAAAGTCGAAGTTGACTTGCTAGAACTGTGACAAAATTTGCTACTTTGAAAAGGAAAGGTAAAGTTATTTTTTTGCTAATAGATACCAAAGGATCTGACGCGGGTACATGTTAAACTACGACTTTGGTTTCGAGAGTTTTTCAGGTGCATGACTGTGGGTAACATGTGGTTGGATCATCATCTCAATTGTTCATTATTTGAAGTGTCTTCAGGAATTTCGAAGGGTTCGCACACAGATTGTAATCGTTAATATACATATGATGTTCTAGAATTTTGAATGATACGAATATTTTTCTGGGTAGAAGTGATGTTCTAGCACAATTTTGAAGTCAAAGTATAACTTTGAAAGATATAGGGATTTAAGAGTAAAGGTATCGGTTATATCTTAACTTAGATTCTGATCTGTTAAAATCAGAATATGTAATCGAGTTTGGATGAAATGGTTGTTCTGATTTCTATGAAAGAATGTGTATCGTTGTGAAGGTAGTGAGTATAGTTAATGATTGCTGAATCAGAATCGAAGAATGTAACATATTAATTGTGAATTTATATATCTCTCGGGTATTACCTACCCGTTAAAAGTTTCACAAGTTAATATTTTATATAGGAGAATTTGCATTACAGTCTTTCTGAAAATATATGTATATTCTCTTCAGATGTAATACAGATTTAATAAGTTAATATTTCATTAAACTCATTTGATTTATGGTTGAAATTATGATTGAGAAATCCCTAAAACTTCAGAAGTTACATAATCTTCACTGAGTACTTCTTCTATTTGATTGAAATTATGAATTACCACTTCATTATTCATCTATTGATATTTCTTTGATGAATGATGTTGGGTGTTTGTGGAAATTCTTGTGAACTACGCAAGACACGAATGATGATTTCTAGGAATTTTTGAGTACATCAAAAATGAATGTGTAAAATCAAACATGTAATTGAATAATACACTTGATTTATTATGAAATGGAATTCATTGAGTTGAAACATATATTGTAGTTAACGATGGTTAAGTCGTTAATGAAAGATGTACATCATAGCATATCAGTAACATGAACTAACCGAGTAGTACCTACTGGTTAAGATTCACACGTAATAGCTTAGTACGAAAAGATTTATTTTTATCTCAAAATTCATATATATATATATATATATATATATATATATATATAAAATATACATATAATTTCTTCAAGGGGAATGAGTTAATACTTCTGAACTTGTTGATACAATATACGCGTTGTGGACTAGTGATGATGTTGCGGTGATTATGGATATAGTGGAGCTTGTGATGTTGTAGGTGCTGCTGATGATGACGATGCTGACGGCACAGACTGTGCTGGTGATGCTAACGGTACTGTTGATGCTACTGGTAAAACAAATCTAGCCTGTAAATCGTGCACCATTCCGGTCAGGATTTCTTTTATCATTTCAGTCCACTCATCTGATTTATGGTTAGGCCTAGAATAAATAATCTCTAAGACTCTGGAGATTGCATAATCGTTGCGGAATGTTTCTACAATGAAGTTATGAATCAATACTTCATCGATCATTGTTGTTGGTACTCCTTGTTATCTACGGTGTGTATGACGTTGATGTTCGTGGTACAGATTGTGAGATTGAGATGTGGGATGCGGATGTTGTTGTTGGTGGTGGTAATGGTATTGTTGGCGTTGATGATGGTGATACTGTTGTTGCCGGTGGTGTTTCTGGTGCTTGTAACCTTTACACCATATTTTCTAAAGTCAGTACCCGAGCGTGAAGCTTGCTGACTTCTTCTATTACTCCGGGATGATTGGTGGTTTGGACGAGTGGGTGAATAAGATCTAAAATGTGAGATAGTATATAATCGTGACGAGATACTCTAGAAATGAGAGAGAAAATGGTGTCTCGAATAGGTTCGCCGGTAAGTGCTTCAGGTTCATCGCCAATAGGGCAATGTGGTGGATGGAAGGGATCACCTTCTTCTTGTCTCCAATGATTGAGGAGGCTACGGACCCATCCCCAATTCATCCAGAATAGATGATGGCTGATTGGTTGGTCCATTCCGGTCACACTTTCGAAGCTCGAGTGAAACTCCATATCGGAATAGCTGTCGGAATCCGGGGAACTTGAACTGGTTGCAGGATCCATCTCGTACAGAGTAGGGAAATGATTTTTCGATATGAGGAAGATTATAAGACTTAGATTTGGTATTTTTTTAATACATAAATTACATATGTATATATATAATACCAAAATCCCATAAATTACGGAGGAATCTTTGAAATATGTCAGGAAAAGTTTACAGTAATAGATACGTTAAGATATGCATTAGCAGATACGTTAAGATATGAATTTTGTCTATACACTATTTATGCAATCAATGCAGTAAGATGTGTCTAGACTAAGAATGATGAGCATGTAATTTCCAACAAGAAATGATAAGCAAAACTTTTTGACATGCAACTAAGGTCGAAGTCCAGACTCACTAATGCATCCTAACGACTATCAGTTAGACACACTAATGCAGACCTGGTTCGTTAAAACCACCACTCTGATACCACATGAAGTGACCCGTCCTAATCCATAAGGACGAATACAATAACATATGGTTACATTGTGAGGTTCTGACCTCTAAATTATACATTTTACAAACATTGCATTCGTTTTTAAAATACAAACTTTCATTACATTGAAAGTTGATAGGCATGCATACCATTTCTTAATATGTCCCAATCTATAACTATCGTAAAAATAATCTTAAACTCAATGACTTGAATGCAACGTCTTTTGAAATATGCCATGAATGATTCCAAGTAATATCTTTAAAATGAGCAAATGCACAGCGGAAGATTTCTTTCAAACCTGAGAATAAACATGCTTTCAAGTGTCAACCAAAAGGTTGGTGAGTTCATTAGTTTATCATAATCAATATTCCATAGTTTTAATAGACCACAAGATTTCAGATATTTAATTGTACACGTAACCCGAGTACAAAATAGTACGCATAACCTGCGAATTAAAAATCATTCATATGGTGAACACCTGGTAATCGACATTAACAAATGCATCTAGAATATCCCCAATATACAGGTACACTCATCAGTATATAAAATCGAAATACTAAAGCATCCGTAACCTGGATGGGACGTGTCAAAGTCCATAGATCTATCTTCAGGATTCGCGTAAATTTGGGGTCTGTTCCAAAATTCTTAGGCTACCAAGCTTTTTAAAGGGTGATATCCGGTATAATAATTCAACCATAGAATGCAGATTTCAAGTACTTGTGTCTATTTCGTAAAACAGTTATAAAAGTAGCGCATGTATTCTCAGTCTCAAAAATATATATAAAAAGGGAGTAATGAAACTCACTATACGATATTTTGTAGTAAAAATATTCATGCGACGAACTGAACAATGCAGGGCTGGCCTAGAATTCATGAACCTATATCATTTGTATATATATTAATACACATAATTGTAATCGAACAAATATATATTATTATTAATGATGTAATTTATATATATAGTATATTAATAAGTTTCATTATATATATTATTATTAATGATGTAATTTATATATATAGTATATTAATAAGTTTCATTATATATATATTTTCCTTTTATATATAGATATAGTTAAGTTATGTGTATTGATATATATTTATATATTAAAATCTTTATTTTTATGCTTATAACTTTAATAACGTCATTAAAATTCCTATTTTCATAATCGTAATTATTTTAATAATAATGATATAGATAATACTGATAACAATAATAATGATAGTTTTAGTAAAAATAATACTTTTAATAATAATGGTAATTTTTAATGGTTTTAACAGAAATTTTCAGTAATTATATAGTATCACTAATATTAATGTTTAACTGATAGGTCTATTAATGATACTTTGTAATATTAATAATAATAATGATAATACTAATAATAATACCTATGTTAGTAGTAATAATAATAATAATAATGACAATAATAATAATAATAATAATAATAATAATAATAATAATAATAATAATAATAATAATAATAATAATAATAATAATAATAATAATAATAATAATAATAATAATAACTATAATACTAATTCTTTTAATAATAATGATAATACTAGTGATAAAAATAATGATAATATTAATAATACTAATAATTATAAAAGAATACTAATATTAATATTAATGATAATAATAATAATTTGTGTTATTTTTATAATAACAATAATAATAATAATAATACTCCTAATCATAATACTACTTATATCAATAATAACAATAATAATACTGTTAATACTTGATGATATTTAATAATAACTTAAAATGATAATAATAGAAATCATATTATTAATATTAACATAACAATAATAATAATTACTTATGATCATAATATCAATAATAATAATAATAATAATGGTGATGATATTTATATTCATGATGATATTAATAATAATTATAATACTAGTAATAATTATAATACTAGTTGTAATATTGATAACTAATGATAATAACAATAATCATAATAATAATAATAAATGATAAATAATCATAATAATAATAATAAATGATAAATAATAATAATAATAATAATAATAATAATAATAATAATAAAATAATAATAATAATAATAATAATAATAATAATAATAATAATAATAATAATAATAATAATAATAATAATAATAATAATAATAATAATAATAATAATAATAATAATAATAATAATAATAATAATAATAATAATAATAATAATAATAATGGTAATGAAATCTACCTTCCAAAAAGCTTTTTAAAAAAGAAATGCCCCGAACCAGGCTCGAACTCGCAACCTCTCGCTAACATAACACGCACCCGAACCATTGATCCATTTCAGTTTTTTTTATTAAACTCTTAGACTAAAGAACTAAATATAATATAACCAGTATCTCTGTGTTCTTAATTCTTCTTCATCTTCAACAATTTAAATCGACCAGAGCAATAAATTCCATTATAACGTATTCATCTTCAACCAGAATTAAATCACAAAGTCAGAGCTGGATCAATTATGTTGTATAAATATGTTCATCCTAACAAAAAAACCGTTACCCTCATCAGGTATATACCTAAATTTCAATTTGACTGAATTAAAGTATGAGATTAGCTCCAGTAGTCTTCATTAGTAGTGATTAAGCAATACTATGCTTTATCTTCGATCACATACAGCAACATATTCAAATTTAATCGGTGAACTGAGGCTTCGAGTATGAACACACTTAAAAATCAAAATTCACAGAATAAGTGTTTTTAAGCCTCGATGTCTTCATGAAAACAGTTGCAAATCAACTCCTTAACACTCTTCAATCACCAATTGATCCAGACCCAACATATAAATCATGAATTCGAAAGAAGAAGAAACAGTTGACTTATTATTCCTAAACTTTGACTCTGAAATTTGAAATCATTCGAAGGAATTAAAGGCTAAAAATTTGCAGATAGTATGACAAGGTGATTCTTAACACATCCGCATTCTTATATTTTGATGATTGATTTGAAATTGGGCTTTCAATTAAAAGTATAACGAACAGAGGTAACGATACTGTATTCCCAATTTTAGTTTAATTTATCAACTAGTAACTGTTAAATACACTTACAATTGATAATGATGGAGGATAATCGAATGACCTTTCAACAAATTTGAGACGATTGATTGTTATGTAGTGAAGGTAATCATTGACAATTAATCACGGGAAAGCAGGAACACCAGAAAAAAAATAAAAGAACTGATAGTGAGGTTAAATTCACGCGACATCTGCTTTTATACATTATATTATATTTATTATAAATTATAACTATTTTAATAATAATAATAATTGTTAATACTAATAATAATAATTATCATAATTATAATGATAATAATACTAGTTATTAATAATAATGTTAATAATGATATTAATAATAATGATAATATTAATAAGTTATTTTATAATAACAATAACAATAATTATAAAATTTTTAATAATTTTTGTAATAATAATATTAATATTAATAATAGTAAAAATGATATTTCATCATATTAATATTAATGTTAAGTATTAATAATAATACTAATTATAAAAATGTTAATAATGATAATAATAACATTAGTAATATTAATAATAATATAACAAATTAAATGTATCATATTATATGAAAATAATAGTATTCATAATATTGATATTAATGTTAATATTAATATTTATTTTAATAATAATGACAATATAGTAACTATATTTTAACGTGTAATTACATATATATTAATATTACAATTTATGTAATATTTACTATTTATATATTATATGATAACATTTATTGAATATTGAATATTTATATATTTTACATATTTTACAATATAATAAATATTAATAGCAATCATATATATAATACTATCATATATATATTTATATATATTTACTTTAATAGTAACTTTATTATTATTATTTTACATTTTTAATTCCAATTGATTAAGTGTACTTTATTAATTTAAATTATTATCTATACACTTATATTTATATATATATATATATATATATATATATATATATATATATATATATATATATATATATTTATATATATATATATATTTACATATTTATTTACACACAATTGTTCGTGAATCGTCGGGTAAAGTCCAATGGATAGTTAAGTGCATGAAATTATTTTAATATACAATGTCGATTTACTTAAATTGTCGATATTCATCTTCTAAGTTATCTACATTCATAATTTCACTTTTACATTAATTAATATGAAAGTTAAATAGTTACCTTATCAAAAGTCATAAGTAAACTATTGTAAAGCATGTATTGAAAATCAAACAGGAGTCTCCACTAACTTTTGTCTAATTCTCGTTAATTGACACTTTGTTCTCACTAAAAGATCACTTTACCATTTCTTCCGAATATTGTTAAAATGGAAAGATTTCTCAAATCAATGTGGACCTCTCAACAGAGACTCGTAATCATAATTCAATGTGTCTAATAATTCAATCATTTGATATAATATTCTAATCCATCGATAAACATATTGGAGCAATTACGTTCATGTAAAGTATTATACATTTAATACTTTGTTAACATTTTTAAGTAATAATATATATATATATATATATATATATATATATATATATATATATATATATATATATATATATATATATATATATATATATATATATATATATATGTATATACATACATATATAATCATATCCATTTATATAACGGTTCGTGAATCGTTGGAATTTGATCGAGGTTAAATGATTGTATGAACATGGTTTAAGATTTTTGAAATTCAACTTAACAAACTTTGCTTATCGTGTCGGAATAATATAAAGATAAAGTTTAAATTTGGTCAGAAATTTACAGGTTGTCACAGTAATATCTACCTCGTTTTACTCCGTTTTAATCCTTATTGTGCTTAAAAGTGAAGAAAATGGAAAAATTCGTGTTCTAAGTGTGATTGCAGTCTTGGGTATTAAATTGGTGCAAAATTGACCAATGTGTTATGCAAAAAGTTCAAGAAAACTGCAAAGTGCTGAAAAATGTCCAAGAACAACGTTCCAGAATACTGGAACGGCGTTCTAACGAGCAGAACGATGTTCCAAACCAAAGGAATGACGTTTCAATTGCAAGAAAGGCGTTCTGAGTATGAAGAAATTGCAAAGGAAATAAAGAAAAGTTGAACATGACTTATAGAGGAAGAATTGGGAACGACGTTCCTAATTAAAGGAACGGAGTTCCACCTTAGAACGACGTTCCACATTTATGGAACGGCATTCCGCTTCAAAGATTTAAGGAAAGATGTTCCATTTAGAGGAACGGCATTCTACCTGCGAATTCTGGGCAGATTTTAAGAAGGGGTATAAATAGAATGAGATGGAGTTTCATTTGTAGGATGGTGAGAAAGGAGGTTAAGTAGGTTTTGACAGTTCATTAATTAGTTCTTAATTAGGGTTTTCAACAAAGTTTCATAAATTTCATTATCTACATCTAAGATTTGGGGCTAGATCAAGATCTAGGGTCTGTATCTTCATCTTCTACATCTAGCTTTAAGTTTTATTTTTTTAGTTCGGAATAATTTCAACTTTAATCTCTCAATATGTTGTTTAGATCTTCTTTTACTTTCATTATTGTGTTAGTTCTAGCCATGCTTGGCTAGAATCTCATATGTACACTTGCTTATGAAGCTTGTACGCTATGGATTGTTCAATATTTGTGTTATGATTGTGTTTGAATGAAATTCATGAGTTGTTGATTGAGTTTTGTTATTAGAATTAACTAAAGAACCTTTGCTATTCATTGTTTGGATTTTACTTTGATTATATGAGTTAACCAGTTCTTCAAAGGGATTTGATCAACAAACTAATTCATACTTCAACACTTAGGTGATTTAGACAATTAAATTGGAGATTTCAAGGGATTAGGTTCTTGGTTTGGATTGGTTTTCAATTGGTCCTTCGTCAATATAGCAAAGTTTGGTTTTCTCAAGGCATTTTGATTACCAAAGGATTTTAAAAGATTTTAATCTAAGTTAATTACTAATGGCTTTCTCATGATTCTACTTGATCTTATTAATGTAAATTTATGGGAATTTGTAAATGTTGATTTGATTACTAGAGTGTAAGACCCAAATATTTATTGTACAGAGAGTATTTATGGTGTACATTAAGTGTGTGAAGCATGGAATAGATTATAAATTGGCAGGCTGTTCTGACCACTGTGCGCGTCGCGCAAGGTCAGGGGCACGCGCCGCGCACCTCACCAGGGACAGATTTACTGTCTTTTTCTAATTAGAGTTAAATGAGAGGCTTTTTGGTCATTTCACTTAAGGGCGGATCTGAGGCCATATCAGCTGGTTTAGATCCAACTTTGGATCATTTTCACATCCACTAAACACTCTCATCCAATTTTAGAGAGAGAGAGAGAGATTTGGGGTTTTGGAAAAGAAGAAGAAGCTTGAATTGATCAAAAGCTCGAGTGTTAAAGTTGTCCTCTACGTCTCTAACTACGTTTTGATATTGTTGGTAAGTCTTAACTCCATGTTTTGTTTTTAATTTGATTTATGGCTAGAGTTTGTTCATTTAAGACTTGTAAGACCCATTTAGGGGTTAAATAGGTGAATTTGGGTTAAATTGATGTAAGGAAACCCTAAGGGCTGTGATCTAGGGTTTGGTCATGTAATTGGTGTTTATAGAGTTAATTGTGTTTATTAATCACTAACACACTTATGTGTTAGTGAAAGGTTTTGCAAATGAGTTCAAGTTTAACCAAATCATGAGTCTTGATGTTAAAATGGGTCAAATGGGTAATGGTTGACCTAGTTTGTCAAGATGGGTATGGAAATACCCTAAATTTTGTTCGTTGGTGTTCTTGGACATTAATCACTAGCATTTAGTGATTAATGATGAGTCTTGGCCTTGAATAGGCGGTTTTGGTGTAAATGGGTCATTTAATGCAAGTTAGTCATTAAATGCATAAGAGTTAAGTGTTGGTAGTTAGTCCAACTAGTTTGTATGTTGATTGGATACTTAATGTATTAGGTACTTTGCTTTAAAGCTTACGGAAGTGTTTGATCATCACCGACGTGATAAGGTGAGTAGAATAATTATATGCGTAGGTATATAATGTATTTATTTGTGTAGCGTGAAATGTGAGGTGTCGAGGTGCTAAGACGCCACGTTTCACGTGACGAGTGAAGTGTCAAAGTGTTAAGACACCACTCCGGAAAATTTGACGGGTGAAGCATCGAGGTGTTAAGATGTCACCCAGGGGTGAAGTATCGAGGTGTTAAGATGCCACCCAGGAGTTAATTGTCGAGGTGTTAAGATGCTACTCCAGAAAGTAAAATTGACGGGTGAAGCATCGAGGTGTTAAGATGCCACTCGGGGTGAAGTATCGAGGTGGTAAGATGCCTTCTGGGGGTTAGTGATACAAGGTGCTAAGTACACTAATGGATGTTATGAACTCCGATGGCCTTTCGCGAATGCCATTCCCTTTTACGACTTGGTTAACCATGGTTTTGTATAGTCAAAATGTTTGGATTATATGATAATGTTTGTGCTAGCTCGTGGTATTGGAGTTTTAGCGTTATACTTTGCGATGGTATGCTATTTAGTTTGTTAGCGTGTATGCAGTGAATGTGTAAGTGATTGCAAGTAGGTATATTATATATGTATGTGTATAATTATTGCATTCACTAAGTGTTTTGCTTACCCTCTCGTTGTTTACCATTTTAGGCTCCAGTGTGGATAAGGGCAAAGGTATTCGTTTGGATTAATGGCTCTTGGGGGTTTACCTTTTGGAAGTTCGAACAAGATTTGGGTAGTTTAACCCCAAACACCATGCTCTAAGTGTCGTTTGGAAATTAAACTTTTGAGGTCGAAACTTGTATTTTGTACGAAATTTGTAATTCGGGATGATGTGGGCCAGGTGTTGTAAAACTCGTTTTTATTTTGGGAATCTCTTAGTTTTACTTATTATAACGTGTTGTGAAGTCGTTTCATCTAAAAGTGTCAGGAAGCGGGAGATCTTTTCGCGTGAACATGACATTTCGGACATCAGGATATGGAGCGGCACGCCCCATAATGGTGCGGCGCTCCATTTAGCCAAAAACCCGATTTTGTAAAAAAAATAAGCGTGTTTCGGTTGGATAATTGGTCGTTACAAGTGGTATCAGAGCATGGTCTAAAGGATTTAGGCGACTTGAGATAGGTGCCTAGACTTAAACTTTATTGTGTATGCGCTTTATGCGAGACTTGTAGGAGACGGGTCGGACCAGGATATGGTTAGTGCCTAGGTTTAGGTGAACTAACTAGGATTGTAGATTGTATTGTGGTAATATCCTTGTTTGTGTATATATCGTGTAGAGTTGGTGTTGTGTTTACAATCGTCAAGCGAGATAGACGTTGTACTAACGAGTGGATGCGATGTGTTCACGTATTAATGACTAGCTACCATTAATACGGGTGCAAATTATGCTTAACAAGTGATGTACGACGGGTGTTAAGCTAGACGGGGCGGTGTTATGTGTGGTTTAATTACATTTCGTTATTTAATCATTGTGCGTTCCATAGAATGAAGACGGAAGACGGATACAGAACGGACGGGCCTATTCATGAGGGGAAGGATGAGTTAACGTTAAGGATTGAGGTTGAGTTTGAACGCTATATCTCGATTTTCACCATCAAGGTTGAACAAGTTCTCCAAGAGTCGCTCGAAGAAACAGTAACCGAGATGGTCCGAGACCAAGTGTCTAAGGCCGTAAAGGAAGAGTTCGAAAAGAGGTTTCCTAAACCTCAAGGTAAAGGTGATGAAGGAGCAATTATTGGGATTGAATCTTATGCTCCAAAATTTGTTGATCACCCTTTGGGTAAGAGAAAGTTCGAATCAAGAAGTGGACCTAGTATGAAGGAGACAAATGCGTCCGAAAGTGTCAAGAGTGCGAGGAAGATAGTGTCGGTCGTTGATACTTCCAAATGTTATAATTGTGGGTAAAAGGGACATAAGTCTCGTGAATGCCCGTCGGGCGAGCCCACGTGTTTTAAGTGTCAAAAGGTAGGGCACCGAAGGCCAGAGTGTCCTGAGTTGGTTAGAAATCAGACAAAAAAGTTGGGAGGTTTCATGCCTACGTCTTTTATGTGTGGTGAACAAGAACATTTGGCAAAGGGTTGCATGGGTGTACCGTCGAGCACGATCAACTGCTTTATCTGCCGGAAGGAGGGACACCGAAAGTCGGAATGTCCCGAATCATTTGAAGATCGGGTTAAGAGGTTAGAGCGCGACTATCTGATAATGAGTGAAGCGCAAAGGTCCAACGATGTTGCTTCAGGTACTTTCATCTTCGACGCATATATGCCTTATTATTAATTGTTATGTGCCGATGGATTCGGGTATGTATTAGAGACTTAAACCTCATTTCGGGATATAATTAGTCTCGAGTGAACGTATATTTCAAAGGTACCCATAAGGGTGCGGGGTTAGTGAATTCGGTGACGATTCGGTTTGTTGGTGTCTCTAATGATAGTGCACCAGGGTAGCGCTTGAGTCGTTGACTCGTGAGAATGCGCCCTGGGGAGGAATGCTTGGCGTCATTACGTAGTATTGTTATGGGTAGCATTCCTAATGGAATTACCCTATGACAATAGTTGAAGTGCTGGACGAAGGGCGTATGACTTGGTGTTTCCAAGCATTCCTTTATGTCAAATGAAGGGTGTTACCAAGCTAGGTAAATGGGCTTTGGTGCGTGGTCGATATCACGTGCTCGCTTATATAACGTAAGTTGACGAACCATAAGGTTCGATGGGTGATTATGAATTGATGACATTTAGTTTGGTGACGGGTGATATCGGATGAATGAAACCCTTAGATACATGAATGACTTTGCGGAAATTTACAAGCATTAGAAATAAGGCGTTATTGAGAATGAAGCTTGTGAAAAGTGTAGCAAACTCTTCGTATGTAGTGGTGAAGGACAACGTGAAGACTTTCGTGTGCTCAAGAGTTGGAGCAAGGCGGGATGGTGTTTGTATAATGAGGCATAAGACGAGAGAATCTCGTTCTTCATTAAATGAGTTGGTAGTATAAGGCTGCCTTGGGGCAGGAACGGACTTGGTGGTTGATTAAGTCAAGCACGGTGTTTGATGGCGAGAATGCGGGTGACGTGTTTGTTAAGATTACATTGTTCACTCTTTTCCAAGAGGGCGAGCATAGGTGTATTATCGGTCGGATAATTTCGGGTGCAACGGGACGGGTGAACCCAATTTTTTGAAAAGTCTATCTTGCGGGTAGCGGCATTATAGTATACGAAGTACGTGTTATGTTGGAATTAGGTCGTTGCTTAATTGACGCCAATGGGTGACAATGAGTGTCGATTTTATGGTGAAATTAATTATCGAGAATTTGTGGCCGATGATCGGTGAAGAGATTAGCCGTATAGGTCGGTGTGGTGTGCCTTGACTATGTTGTTTGAGCCTTTTGTTGTTTAGACTTCTTACATTGTGGCGTTAGGGTCATTAAACTCGTTCGAGTGAGAACCGTAGGGTTTGTCGATTGTGTCGTGTATTGTTGTTCGTGTATGAGTTTAACAACTGAACGTATGGTAATGAAACCATGTAAGGCGTAGCCAGAATACAAATGTAGGATTAATGTTATTGACATGTTAGATTTGTATCTACCTGTTAAATTAGTGATTTGGTGAGTAAAGAGTCGGGTGACATCCCGGCGTAAGGGTTCGGCTTTTCGAAGGCTACATGATACAATGTGGTGATTGATTCCGTAAGATCTCACTCTTCGTTAACCACGATTGCGGTTCGATGCGGTATGCGTGGCGAGTGTTGTACGCTCTTGACGGTTACTCTTTTCTTCTATAATTTTGGGTGTATGCATGGTATGCCGTTCGAGAGGCATTTCCGTTAACCACTATGGTTGTTGACTATCTTTGATGTATGTAGGTAACCGGGTTACTGATTATGACGGTGTTGGAAAAGTATAAGCCTTGGTGTATCCAAGCATCTCCTTAATGATTAGTTGAAAGGTTAATAGGCTAGCTATGCGACCGAGATAAATTGTGATTAGCGGGTGTCACTAGAAAGTTGTGGGCATTGAGCCGTAAGGATCTTGGAAATTGTGTGACTTCGAGTAATCAGAAGACGCGTGACACCAAGAAGAGACCCCATAAGGGTCGAGCTCTTGATGACTCGGTGGTAGTAATGGGAGTTGCATAACACTGCGTCAGGTGCCTCCTTATACCTGCTAGTGAGATGCTCCACTCTAATGGCGTGATTACTTTGTATTTGGGTACCGGTGAGAAACCCGAAGATACAATTGTGGTTTATTGTGGTGTTTAGCGGGCGTTAACACTTAACTGCTTTGAAATATTGAGGTTCGAATACCTTATAGTGAGTCCTTGGAAGAACTATTGGGTATGATTAACGTCGGAAAAGGTCATGTGCGTTGTGGAATGTAGAAATTCTGCGGGGTGTTATCATCTTGACAGTGAAAGTATGTGGTTAAAACCCTAAGCGGGGGAGTCAAGTACCATAGAATGCTGAAAAATCCCTATCTAGTAGGCGTGATGAGAGAACAGGCGTCGCTTATCTAGGAAAGGAGGACTTTGTTGGTCTACGAAAAAGTCCCAAGTTGGACTTTAGAAAGAATTTTGAGGATAGTTAGCGACGTGAGTCGAAAGGGCGAATTTCCCGATGGTAGTTACAGGAGATTTTAGGAAGGTGTAGGGATGATTCCTGAGTATTCTATGGTTGAAAGGCGTGATGGCGTAGGCCGTCAGGGGATTATTCTACTTTTGGGATGATTGAAACATATTGTACGAGTTGGATACTCAGTGTAGGATCAAACGATTGCGGTTGTTTTGTCTCGTGGGATGATTACTTTTTTTTTCTTTTCTCTTTGTTGTAATACGATGCGTTAGTGTACGAAGCAAGAACTCGGATGGGTGACTACTACATGTGTAACTCCGCATTAGAGGCGGAAATGTTCAAGGAAGAAGTGCTTAGCTTCTAGTATTTGGTGCAGATTACGAGGACGTGATCCAATCTAAGTGGGGGAGAGTTGTAAGACCCAAATATTTATTGTACAGAGAGTATTTATGGTGTACATTAAGTGTGTGAAGCATGGAACAGATTATAAACTGGCAGGCTGTTCTGACCACTGTGCGCGCCGCGCCAGGTCAGGGGCACGCGCTGCGCACCTCACCTGGAGAAGAAGAAGCTTTGGATCATTAAGGAGATGCTTGGATACACCAAGGCGCCGCGCACCTCACCTCGCCAGGTCAGGGGCGCGCGCCGCGCACCTCATCTGAGGCCATATCAGCTGGTTTAGATTCAACTTTGGATCACTTTCACATCCACTAAACAGTCTCATCCAATCTTAGAGAGAGAGAGAGAGAGAGATTCTAGAGAGAGATTTAGGGTTTTGGAGAAGAAGAAGCTTGAATCGATCAAAAGCTCGAGTGTTAAAGTTGTCCCCTACGTCTCTAGCTACGTTTTGATAGTGTTGGTATCTTAACTCCATGTTTTGAATTTAATTTGATTTATGGCTAGGGTTTGTTCATTTAAGACTTGTAAAACCCATTTGGGGGTTAAATGGGTGAATTTGGGTTAAATTGATGTAAGGAAACCCTAAGGGTTGTGATCTAGGGTTTGGTCATGTAATTGGTGTTTATAGAGTTAATTGTGTTGATTAATCACTAACACACTTATGTGTTAGTGAAAGGTTTTGCAAAATGAGTTCAAGTTTGACCAAATCATGAGTCTTGATGTTAAAATGGGTCAAATGGGTAATGGTTGACCTAGTTGGGCAAGATGGGTATGGAAATACCCTAAATTGTGATCGTTGGTGTTATTGGACTTTAATCACTAGCATTTAGTGATTAATGATGAGTCTTGGACTTGAATGGGCGGTTTTGGTGTAAATGGGTCATTTAATGCAAGTAAGTCATTAAATGCATAAGAGTTAAGTATTGGTGGTTAGTCCAACTAGTTTGTATGTTGATTGGATACTTAATGTATTAGGTACTTTGCTTTGAAGCTTACGGAAGTGTTTAATCATCACCGACGTGATAAGGTGAGTGGAATAATTATATGCGTAGGTATATAATGTATTTATTAGTGTAGCGTGAAATGTGAAGTGTAGAGGTGCTAAGATGCCACGTTTCACGTGACGAGTGAAATGTCGAGGTGTTAAGACATCACTCCGAAAAATTTGACGGGTGAAGCATCGAGGTGTTAAGATGCCACCCGGGGGTGAAGTATCGAGGTGTTAAGATGCCACCCGGGAGTGAAGTGTCGAGGTGTTAAGACGCCACTCCAGAAAGTAAAATTGATGGGTGAAGCATCGAGGTGTTAAGATGCCACTCGGGGTGAAGTATCGAGGTGTTAAGATGCCACTCGGGGGTTAGTGATACGAGGTGCTAAGTACACAAATGGATGTTATGAACTCCGATGGCCTTTCGCGGGCGCCATTCCCTTGTACGACTTGGTTAACCATGGTTTTGTGTAGTAGTATCGCATATTAAAATGTTTGGATTATATGCTAATGTTGTGCTAGCTCGTGGTATTGGAGTTTTAGCATTATACTTTGCAATGGTATGCTATTTAGTTTGTTAGCGTGTATGCGGTAAATGTATAAGTGATTGCAAGTAGGTATATTATATATGTATGTGTATAATTATTGCATTCACTAAGCGTTTTTCTTACCCTCTCGTTGTTTACCTTTTTAGGCTCCGGCGTGGATAAGGGAAAAGGTATTCGTTTGGATTAGTGGCTCTCGGGGGTTTAGCTTTTGGAAGTTTGACCAAGATTTGGGTAGTTTAACCCCAAACACCATGCTCTAAGTGTCGTTTGGAAATTAAACTTTTGCGGTCGAAACTTGTATTTTGTAGGAAATTCGTAATTCGGGATGATGTGGGCCCGGTGTTGTAAAACTCGTTTTTATTTTGGGAATCTCTTAGCTTTACTTATTATAACGTGTTGTGAAAGTCGTTTCGTCTAAAAGTGTCGGGAAGCGGGAGATCTTTTCACGTGAACATGACATTACGGACAGCAGGATATGGAGCGGCGCGCCGCATATTGGAGCGGCACTCCATTTGGCCAAAAACCTGATTTTGTAAATAAAAAAAAAGCGTGTTTCGGTTGGATAACGGGTTGGGTTGTTACATAGAGTTTTGGTAGGGATACTAAAATAAATTGTTTGAACCCAATTTGATCTTAACTAGTCAAAAGAACAATCGGAATTTTAAGTAGATTAGTTAAGTGTGCATGTTTTTAATATTATTATTTACAATTCATTTCTACTTACTTTCTAATATTGCAAGTGTATTCAAAATGTTTTCAAAACACAAACCCTCCAAACAAACCTTAGGATAATTATTAGTTTTCATTGATTCAATTGGCATTAACGCTCTCTTGGGACGAATCTTAAACGGAAAACTTGCTAATACAAAGACCGAGTTATCGTTTCTCGTTGCTTGTCACTTTATTCGAGTCCATGTTTATTTCAAATCTATATTCAAAAGAAGCAAGTATGTGCAAGCTATCAAACTTTTTAGCACCGCTGCCGGGGAGCGGTTAGCTAGTTGGATATTTGAGTCAAAGCTTTTAATTATTCGATCCTTTTGTGAGGATTTATCCTCACAAATGTTACTTTTTTGTTTATTATATATTATTGTGTTTGGAAAACCCGTGTTTTGTTTGCTTTGTGATCAAAGGTAGGTACCACTGTGTATGAAAAGGAGATCCCAGAAGGATCAAGATTTTGAACATCCGTATTCCGATCTGAAGAGACAAGTTAAAAGGGTTTATAAGGGACGGGAAGAAAGGTTTTTAAATAGAAATTTTGACGTGTTACCGTTTTGCATTGAAGAAATGGATGGCAACGGTCCACCACCCGAACATAACCCATTTGGTGGCGGTCCCAACGACCCACCACCCGAAATTCAAGATCAAATGGCAGACCCAAATGACACGCCTATGTGGAATGCACGGTTGATTGCACCTATGGTGGTGCCATCGGCCATTACCAAAGCACCCATCTGGGCCGACCATGGGAAGGTCGAGGGAAACTTCTTTACCATGCTTAAAGATGTTCAATTCTATGGTTTAATGCAAGACAATCCTTTTGAGCATCTTCAATCCTTCAACGATATTTGCGACCTTTACAAACATAAGGATGTTAGTGAGGATGCATACAAACTAAGGGCATTCCCCTTTTCTCTTCAAGGTGATGCAAAAATTTGGTTAAGAGATCTACCTTCCGACACCATTCGCACTTTTCAACATTTAAGTGATACTTTCATCAACCATTTCTTTCCACCATCGAGGGAGGAAAGACTAAAAATGGAAATCCATGCTTTTGCTCAAAGAGGTTATGAATCATTGTACGACGCTTAGATTCGCTTCAAAAATATGTTTAGGGCGTGTCCACCACACGGTCTATCAAAAAGAGAGTACATTAACAATTTTTATCGGGGTACAAATGACAAGACAAGGAAAATTCTTGACTCCTTCGGGGGAGGCGTTTCATGTACAAGCCACCAAACGAAGCCGAAAAACTACTAGAAGATATTTCAATCCATACCTATGAATGGAATCCCTCACCTAGGGATTACCCAAGAAAGAATGTATCTCAAGTTGAAAGTGAAGACGATCAAGTTACACTTTCAAGTTTATACAATCAATTTCAATCCTATGGTAAGGAGTTGAAGAAGATCCAACAATCCCTAGTTGCTATGCAAGTCAGATGCGAGAGGTGTGATGGACCTCACCTTACAAAGAATTGTCCACAAATCAATCAATGTAATCAACTCGATTTGGACAATAATCCAATGAACTCGGATGCACATGTTAACTATGTGGGTAATCAAACTATTAAAGAGGCGGTTCATCGAGCCAAAACAACAACTCCTACCAAGGCAACCAAGGTTACTACCAACAAAGTGAAAAACAAGTTTCCTTCAACACCCAATCTAACCCACCACCCGAATTCAATAACCGAAACTAAAACTACAACCACAACTATAACCAAAACTGGAGCAATATTTACAAAACACAAAACCAACAATCCTAAACCAACCAAGCTTATAACAACCAAAACAATCAAAGTCACAACAACCAAAGTAACCAAAACTACAATCAAGGCTATCAACAAAACCAAGGTTATAACCAATATCAAAATAACCAAGGTTACAATCAAAACCAACCTTAACAATATCAACAAAATGCCAATACTTCCAACTTTAACCAAAACCAACAAAACACTCAACCACCTCAACCGTCAAGAAACCTAGAAAAAATCATGCAAAATTACATCAAGAATGTGGAGACAAACAAGGCATTTTTGTTAAAAGAGAACGAGTTTTTAAAGCAATAACTAAGACATCACCAAGCATCTTTCCAAAACTTAGAGAGCACGGTGGGAAGATTGTCAAACCAAGTAGCCGAGAGACCTCAAGGTGCTTTACCATCAAATACACAAGTCAATCCCAACAACAATTACAACAATAACCGAAAAAAATCAACACCAAAATCAACAAAACCAAAATCAAAATAACAACAACACAAGAACCATTCCTATTGAAAGCATCAAAACCAACCAAAATCGAAATGAAAATGTCAATGCTATAACCACCAGAAGCATTTTAACCTTGAATGAGGGAAATGAAAGTCCTGAACCATAAACGTTTATCACCCAAGAACCACTTCCAAGCTTTATCGAGAAGGAGATTGGGGTTAGTAATGACAAGGGTAAAGAAAAGGTCGACTCAACCGGGGTAAAGGGTAATGATGAAAGGGGTTGTGAGCCTTTGAAGGCTATGAATGTGGTCCCGTATCCTAAAGCTTTGACCAAAGACAAGCTGGCGGCTCAATACAAAAAATTCTAAGATATGATGAAGAATGTGACGGTCAACTTACCAATCACCGATGTTTTCAAAGGAATGCTGAATTATGGTCGCTTTATCAAAGAGTTAATCTCTCAAAGGGGGAAATATCAAGATGAGACATCCTTCTTCATTGAAGAAGAATGTAACAAGATTCTATCATTCAAGCCAAGGATTCCTAAAAAGTTAGGAGATTCGGGAAAATTTGTTTTCCCGTGCAATTTTGGTGATTCGGAAGTGTATAATACACTAGCTGACTTGGGTGCACATTAATCTTATGCCCCACTCACTTTATAAAAGACTAGGCCTTGTACCCTGATGTGCGGAAAGTGGTATATGAATTTATCGTATGGAAAGTACCGGTTTTAAAGATTACACACACTAACGGGCAGTGTACCCGATCGTGTAGTAGTATAGATAATGGTAAAATCCGTGTATCGTTCCAAGGACAGTTATATCAGTCAAACTAGAATTAGAAACTATATTATGATTAACTAAGTGAATGAAAGTTAAAAGTACAAGTTTTATGTTTTGGTGGCTATTTAACGATTTAGCCAAATCAAAGAAGGTTAAATGTAAAAACAATATTTTTGTCTTTTAAGTTTATGAAATGAGAATAAATGCAAATAAAGCAAGTAAGATAGTTTTGAATTAAATCAAAGAGATGAAATGTTTATCTAGATATTTTACCCTCGGTATTGGATGTATTTTTAGATATTAAGTCCTGATTGAATAATTATGTGTGTAGTTATCTAATAGGTTCACTAAGAGTTCTCTCAGATAAACACGCAAATACAATAACAAGATCAAGGGTTCCCTTTTCACTATGGTTCTTGTATTTGTAATCAAATAACTATAAGCATGCTAATCACCTAAATCGACTCGCCAAGAGTTCTCTTTAGCAAGTACTCAAACTAGAATTACTAAGCGAGGGTTCCCTATTACTTAGACCTTTTCGTTTGTGACTAGTTGATCAACAAGATCAAAGACTTGAATAACAATTGTCTTTGCGTTCGCTCTACACAATTCATTCCTATTTTGTTTAACCGTTTTAATCTAGTTTACCCCCTTGGTCCGGTTTAGCAAACAATCAATCTAAGACAAGTTGATTGTAAATCAATATGATACATCAACAAGAGTTCTCTTTATCAACAACATATCAATTAACTAGATACAAATGATTTTAACAACAATAAGCATGGTTCTTAATTCAAGCTTCAATCTATCACGCATAATACATTCAATCAATAAGATTACATCCAATACCTTGGTTATTAATCTAGACAAACATAAAAGAGCTAGCTAACAATCATATTTAAAGACAATAACAAACTGGAAATAAAGATAGAATTCATTGAACTGAAAGAATCGACCTCTTGAAGCAATCTTGGATGATGATCCTGATGATTCTTGAATTTGGATTGGAATGATGGATTAGGTGATCCTGGATTACTCCAAGGATCACCTTGAATCGTCACCTAAGCCTCTGAAAATTCTGTTTCTGTACTCCCTGGTTCGTCCCTTTCTAACTGATCTTCAATAATGAGGTTTTAAAGTGGAGAAAGTAGGTAAAAAGCACAAAAGTCGGCTGAAACCTACTACGGGACGGCGTCCTAAAAGGATGGACGGCGTCCCGTTTCATGGAGCAAGACGGCGTCCCATTTTCCCAGACGGCGTCCCAGTTTAAAGTTCAGGACGACGTCCCAAAACACTAGACGGCGTCCCGGTTAAAAGGGCTGGACGGCGTCCCGAAGCCCTGAACGGCGTCCCATTGTGCTGGAAGTTACTGTTTCGATTTCTCTTGCAAATATCTTCCATACTTCTTCCATATTTCTTAATATCTTCCATATTTCTTCAGTTACACAATGATTCTAAAGTTAACTACAATACAATGAATTACACAAGGAGACTATACAAATACAAATGGAAAAACAATGAAAAAGACTTGATATTGCGACTAATGATATATCTATTTTGAGCAATATCATACCCCTAAAACCGACCCGAATTAGAATTACATTAGCCAACCATTCTTTTGACACCGCCATTGGCATCACCGAGGACATCTTGGTTAGTATTGACACCTTGGTGTTACCGGGTGACTTTTTCAAAATGGAAATGAAGGAAGACCTTCAAGTTCCACTCATATTAGGGAGACCATTTTTAGCAACAATCGACACAATCATTTTAGTCCAACACAACCAACGCAACATTGGTGTTGTTAATGAGCGTGTGACCATTAATATTCGGGAAGCTTTGATTCAACCGACCGAGACCGATGACGATGAATGCTATGCTATTAACTTTATTAACCAATATGTGGAGGAAGAGTTTGAAAAACTCTTAGAGGTTGACACCACCGGGTTCAACCAACTTGGTGAAAATGATACTATGGACCTAGAGGCTGACTTTAGGGACCTAATGAATGTCAGTGTTGATGATTATGAGCTTGAAACTGAAACTAACTGGGAAGAGTCATTTGAGGTCATCCCAAATGAAGATAGATTTAGAATCAAAACTTCATGGGAAGAGCCTCCTACGCTTGAGTTAAACGAACTCCCCGAGCACCATGAGTATGCTTACCTCAAGAAAAGAAGTTAATTACCGGTGATTATCTCATCAAGGCTCACTAATGATCAAAGAACAAGACTTGTTTCATTTCTCAAGTCTCACCATAGAGTTAGTGTATGGAAAACCACGGACATACCCGGGATAAATCCATCATATTGCACCCATAAAATTCTCATGGAAGATAATTTCAAGCCCGTTGTTCAACGACAACGCCGGCTCAACCCGAATATAAAAGACATTATTAAGAAGGAAGTCATTAAGTTGTTAGATGCGGGCCTTATCTATCCAATTTCTGACTCACCTTAGGTGAGCCCGGTTCAAGTGGTGCCCAAAAAAGGTGGGACCACGGTGATCCTCAATGACCAAAATGAACTTTTCCCGACCTGAACCATCACCGGATGGAGGGTTTGAATTGACTATAGGCATCTCAACGATGCTACAAGAAAAGGCCACTTCCCTCTCCTATATATAGACCAAATGATTGAACGATTAGCCGAAAAAGATTTTTATTGCTTTCTTGATGGATTCTCGGGATATTTCCAAATCCAAATCTACCCCGAGGATCAAGAAAAAACCACTTTTACGTGTCCATATGGCACTTTTGCATACCGAAGAATTCCCTTTGGGTTGTGTAATGCACCCGGAACATTCCAAAGATGCATGATGGCAATCTTTTCGAATATGGGTGAGGATATGATGGAGGTATTTATGGATGATTTCTTGCTGTTTTGGGACTCCTTTGACCATCGTCTCAAAAACTTAGACCAAATGTTGACCCGATGTGAAGATGCCAATTTAGTGTTGAATTTGGAGAAGTCTGACTTTATGGTGAATGAGGGAGTCATTTTAGGTCACAAAATTTTGAAAGTGCGGATTGAAGTTGATAAAGGAAAAGTTAGTGAAATAAAAGATCTTCTAAAACCGTCTGATGTCAAAGCTATAAGAATTTTTCTTGGTCATGCTGGTTTTTACCATCGTTTTATAAAAGATTTTTCAAAGATTGCACGACGCATGACTAAATTATTGAGAAAGGACCAACCTTTTATATTTGAAGATAAATGCACCCAAGCTTTTGATTTTTTAAAAGACAAACTCACCCATCCACCAAATCCTAATCCCTCCCGATTGCAACCAGGATTTTGAATTGATGTGTGATGCAAGTGATTTTTTACTTGGTGCGGTCCTTGGTCAAAGGGTTGACCAACATTTTTGGCCTATTTATTACGCAAGTAAAACTTTGAATGGGGCCCAACTGAAGGATACAACCACCGAGAAGGAACTTCTCGCAGTGGTATTCGCGTTTGACAAATTTCGATCTTATCTTGTCCTTTTCGAAACGGTTGTTTACAGCGTTAAAATATATTTTTAAAAACAAGACAAAAAACCGATTAATTTGGTGGGTTTTACTTTTACAAGAGTTTGATATTGAAATCAAAGATAAAAAGGGGCCAAAAATGTAGCCGCCGACCATTTGTCAAGATTGGAAAAACCCAATTTACAAACTTTGGATGAATCAAAAATCTGTGATACCTTTTCGGATGAACACTTGAGGCAGGTTGAACTTGATGATAAAGTCCGATGATTTACCAATTTTACTAATTACTTAGCTTTAAATGTGATTCAAAAAGGATTTCTTACCAACAACAAAAAAATTTTTTCAATGATTTAAAGTTTTACTTTTGGGAGGATCCGGATTTGTTCTGCATTGAGGCGGATCGACTAATCCGAAGATGTGTTTATGGGCAAGAAGCTCGGGAAAGTTTAAAAGCTTGTCATTACAGGCCCACGGGAGGACAGTTTGGGCTAAGTCACACCGCCAAAAAGGTGTTTGACTCGGGATTTTATTGGCCCACGAGTTGGTTAGAAAATGTGATGCATGTTAATGTTCGAGATCCATCTCTAAACAGGATGAGATGCCCCAAATCGGGATACAAATTCGTGAAGTATTTAATGCATGGGGGATAACTTTATGGGGCCTTTCCCTAGTTCCAATCAAAGCAAGTAAATACTTGTGGCGGTTAACTACATGTCAAAGTGGGCCGAGGCAAAGGCTTTAGCTACTAATGATGCTATGGTTATGTTCAAGTTGTTAAAAGGGTTATTTGCTAGGTGTGAAATCCCTAAGGCTTTGATTTTAGGATAGAGGCACACATTTTGTAAACAATCTTTTAGAGAAACTGTTAGAGAAATATGGGGTGACTCACCTATTCTCGACTCTATACCACCCTCAAACAAGTGGTTAAGTGGAAAATACTAATATGGCGCTTAAGAGAATCTTAGAGAAAATAGTCAATAATAACCCTAATGTGTGGTCAACTAAACTTGGCGATGCTTTGTGGACATTAGGGACCGCATTTAAGACCCCTATTGGCACAACACCATTTAGATTGGTTTATGGGAAGGTATGTCACCTCCCAGTGGAGGTTGAACATAGGGCCTATTGGGCGTTAAAGCAAGTTAACCTAGATTTGGATCAAACATGAAATGTCCCGTTCATATTGATTATAAACGTTCCATATTAATTGATTTCGTTGCGAGGTTTTGACCTCTATATGAGACGTTTTTCAAAGAATGCATTCATTTTTAAAACAACCATAACCTTTATTTTATCAATAAAGGATTCAAAAGCATTACGTAGATTATCAAATAATGATAATCTAAAATATACTGTTTACACACGACCATTACATAATGGTTTACAATAGAAATATATTACATCGACATATGTTTCTAGAATGCAGTTTTTACACTATATCATACAAACATGGACTCCAAATCTTGTCCTTATTTTAGTATGCAACAGCGGAAGCTCTTAGTATTCACCTGAGAATAAACATGCTTTAAACGTCAACAAAAATGTTGGTGAGTTATAGGTTTAACCTATATATATCAAATCGTAACAATAGACCACAAGATTTCATATTTCAATATACATCCCATACATAGAGATAAAAATCGTTCATATGGTGAACACCTGGTAAACGACATTAACAAGATGCATATATAAGAATATCCCCATCATTCCGGGACACCCTTCGGATATGATATAAATTTTGAAGTACTAAAGCATCTGGTACTTTGGATGGGGTTTGCTAGGCCCAATAGATCTATCTTTAGGATTCGCATCAATTAGGGTGTCTGTTCCTAATTCTTAGATTACCAGACTTAATAAAAAGGGGCATATTCGATTTCGATAATTCAACCATAGAATGTAGTTTCACGTACTTGTGTCTATTATGTAAATCATTTATAAAACCTGCATGTATTCTCATCCCAAAAATATTAGATTTTAAAAGTGGGACTATAACTCACTTTCACAGATTTTTACTTCGTCGGGAAGTAAGACTTGGCCACTGGTCGATTCACGAACCTATAACAAATATGTACATATATATCAAAGTATGTTCAAAATATATTTACAATATTTTTAATACGTTTTACTGTTTTAAGTTTATTAAGTCAACTGTCCTTGTTAGTAACCTACAACTAGTTGTCCATAATTAGATGTACAGAAATAAATCGATATATATTATCTTGAATCAATCCACGACCCAGTGTATACATGTCTCAGGCTAGATCACAACTCAAAGTATATATATTTTTGGAATCAACCTCAACCCTGTATAGCTAACTCCAACATTACTGCATATAGAGTGTCTATGGTTGTTCCAAATAATATATATACATGGGTCGATATGATATGTCAAAACATTTGCATACGTGTCTATGGTATCCCAATATTACATAATATATTAGAATACATGTATAATACAATATAAGTTAGCTAGGATATGATTTGTATAGATTTGTTAAACATTTCCCGTAGCTAAAAAGATCAAAAATATCCAATCTTGTTTTACCCATAACTTCTTCATTTTAAATCCATTTTGAGTGAATCAAATTGCTATGGTTTCATATTGAACTTAAGTTTATGAATCTATACAGAAAAAGTATAAGTTTATAGTAATAGTTACAGGTTACAAGTCATTTTTGTAAAGGTAGTCATTTCAGTCGAAAGAACGACGTCTAGATGACCATTTTGGAAAACATACTTCCACTTTGAGTTTAACCATGATTTTTGGATATAGTTTCATGTTCATAAGAAAAATCATTTTCCTTGAAGAACAACTTTTAAATCAAAATTTATCATAGTTTTTAATTAACTAACCCAAAACAGCCCGCGGTGTTACTACAACGGCGTATATATCCGGTTTTACGGTGTTTTTTGTGTTTTTCGGTTTTAAATCATTAAGTTAGCATGTCATATAGATATAGAACATGTGTTTAGTTGATTTTAAAAGTCAAGTTAGAAGGATTATCTTTTGTTTGCGAACAAGTTTAGAATTAACTAAACTATGTTCTAGTGATTTCAAGTTTAAACCTTCGAATAAGATAGCTTTATATGTATGAATCAAATAATGTTATGAACATCATTACTATCTCAAGTTTTCTGGATAAAACTACTGGAAATGAGAAAAATGGATCAAGCTTCAAAGGATCCTTGGATGGCTTGAAAGTTCTTGAAACAGAAGCATGACACGAAAACAAGTTCAAGTAAGATTTCCACTCGAAATAAGATTGTTATAGTTATAGAAATTGAATCAAAGTTTGAATATGAGTATTACCTTGTATTAGAAAGATATATTACTGTAAATAAGAAAGATTTCTTGAAGTTGGATGATCACTTTACAAGATTGGAAGTAAGCTAGCAAACTTGGAAGTATTCTTGATTTTATGAAACTAGAATTTATGAAGAACACTTAGAACTTGAAGATAGAACTTGAGAGAGATCACTTAGATGAAGAAAATTGAAGAATGAAAGTATTTGTAGGTGTTTTTGGTCTTTGGTATATGGATTAGATATAAAGGATGTGTAATTTTGTTTTCATGTAAATAAGTCATGAATGATTACTCATATTTTTGTAATTTTATGAGATATTTCATGCTAGTTGGTAAATGATGGTTCCCACATGTGTTAGGTGACTCACATGGGCTGCTACGAGCTGATCATTGGAGCGTATATACTAATAGTACATACATCTAAAAGCTGTGTATTGTACGAGTACCAATACAGGTGCATACAAGTAGAATTGTTGATGAAACTGAACGAGGATGTAATTGTAAGCATTTTTGTTAAGTAGAAGTATTTTGATAAGTGTCTTGAAGTCTTTCAAAAGTGTATGAATACATATTAAAACACTACATGTATATAAATTTTAACTGAGTCGTTAAGTCATCGTTAGTCGTTACATGTAAATGTTGATTTGAAACCTTTAAGTTAACGATCTTGTTAAATGTTGTTAACCCAATGTTTATTATATCTAATGAGATGTTAAATTATTATATTATCATGATATTAAGATATATTAATATATCTTAATATGATATATATACATTTAAATGTCGTTACAACGATAATCGTTACATATATGTCTCGTTTCGAAATCATTAAGTTAGTAGTCTTGTTTTTACATATGTTGTTCATTATTAACACACTTAATGATATATTTAAATATCATTTTATCATGTTAAATAAAGTGTATCAATATCTTAATATGATACATATGTATTTAGTAGACGTTATCATAACGATAATCGTTATATATATCATTCCGAGTTTCTTAACTTAGTAATCTCATTTCTTATGTATATCACACATTGTTAATATACTTAGTGAGATACTTACTCATCATAATCTCATGTCAACCATATATATATATGTCTATATATACCACAACATGTAGTTTTTTACAAATTTGTAACGTTCGTGAATCGCCAGTCAACTTGGGTGATCAATTGTCTATATGAAACTTATTTCATTTAATCAAGTCTTAACATTGCTTAACACGTTGGAAACATTTAGTCATGTAAATATCAATCTCAATTAATATATATAAATATGGAAAAGTTCGGGTCACTACAGTACCTACCCGTTAAATAAATTTTGTCCCGAAATTTTAAGCTGTTGAAGGTGTTGACGAATCTTCAGGAAATAGATGCGAGTATTTCTTCTTCATCTGATCTTCATGCTCCCAGGTGAACTCGGGTCCTCCACGAGCATTCCATCGAACCTTAACAATCGGTATCTTGTTTTGCTTAAGTCTTTTAACCTCACGATCCATTATTTCGACGGGTTCTTCAATGAATTGAAGTTTTTCATTGATTTGAATTTCGTCCAATGGAATAGTGAGATCTTCTTTAGCAAAACATTTCTTGAAATTCGAGACGTGGAAAGTGTTATGTACCACCGCAAGTTGTTGAGGTAGCTCCAATTGGTAAGCTACTGGTCCGACACGATCTATAATCTTGAATGGTCCAATGTACCTTGGATTTAGTTTCCCCCGTTTACCAAATCGAACAACGCCTTTCCAAGGTGAAACCTTAAGCATGACTGTTTCTCCAATTTCAAACTCTATATCTTTTCTTTTACTGTCCGCGTAGCTCTTTTGTCGACTCTGGGCGGTTTTCAATCGTTGTTGAATTTGGATGATTTTTTCGGTAGCTTCTTGTATTATCTCCGGACCCGTAATCTGTCTATCCCCCACTTCATTCCAACAAATAGGAGACCTGCACTTTCTACCATAAAGTTCCTCAAACGGCGCCATCTCAATACTAGAATGATAATTGTTGTTGTAGGAAAATTCTGCTAACGGTAGGTGTCGATCCTAACTGTTTCCGAAATCAATGACACATGCTCGTAGCATGTCTTCAAGCGTTTGTATCGTCCTTTCACTCTACCCATCAGTTTGTGGATGATAGGCAGTACTCATGTCTAGACGAGTCCCCAATGCTTGTTGCAACGTCTGCCAGAACCTTGAAACAAATCTACCATCCCTATCAGAGATAATAGAGACGGGTATTCCATGTCTGGGGACAACCTCCTTCAAATACAATCGTGCCAACTTTTCCATTTAATCATCTTCTCTCATTGGCAGGAAGTGTGCTGACTTGGTGAGACGATCAACTATTACCCAAATAGTATCATAACCACTTGCATTCCTTGACAATTTAGTAATGAAATCCATGGTAATATTTTCCCATTTCCATTCCGGGATTTTAGGTTGTTGTAGTAAACCTGATGGTTTCTGATGTTCAACTTTGACCTTAGAACACGTCAAACATTCTCCTACATATTTAGCAATATCGGCTTTCATACCCGGCCACCAAAAGTGTTTCTTGAGATCTTTATACATCTTCCCCGCTCTGGGATGTATTGAATATCTGGTTTTATGTGCTTCTTTAAGTACCATTTCTCTCACATCTCCAAACATTGGTACCCAAATTCTATCAGCCCTATATCGGGTTTCGTCTTCCCGAATATTAATATGTTTCTCTGATCCTTTGGGTATCTCATTCTTCAACTTTCCTTCTTTTACAACCCCCTGTTGCGCCTCCTTTATTTGAGTAGTAAGGTTAGTACGAATAATTATATTCATAGCTTTTACCCGTATAGGTTCTCTGTCCTTTCTACTCAAAGCGTCGGATACCACATTCACCTTCCCCGGGTGGTATCGAATCTCAAAATCATAATCATTCAACAGTTCAATCCACCTGCGTTCTCTCATATTCAGTTGCTTCTGATTAAATATATGTTGGAGACTTTTGTGGTCGGTATATATAATACTTTTGACTCCATATAAATAATGCCTCCAAGTCTTTAATACAAAAACAACGGCACCCAATTCCAAATCATGAGTTGTATAATTTTGCTCGTGAATCTTCAATTGTCTAGACGCATAAGCAATCACCTTCATTCGTTGCATTAATACACAACCGAGACCTTGCTTTGATGCGTCACAATAAATCACAAAATCATCATTCCCTTCAGGCAATGACAATATAGGTGCCGTAGTTAGCTTTTTCTTCAATAACTGAAACGCCTTCTCTTGTTCATCCTTCCATTCAAATTTCTTCCCTTTATGCATTAATGCAGTCAAGGGTTTTGCTATTTTGGAGAAATCTTGGATGAATCTTCTGTAGTAACCAGCCAATCCTAAAAATTGACGTAGTAACCAGCCAATCTTGGATGAATCTTCTGTAGTAACCAGCCAATCTTGGATGAATCTTCAGAGTTTTTGGGGTTTCCCACTTATCAACGATTTCGATCTTTGTCGAGTCCACCTGGATACCTTCTTTTTTCACTATATGACCGAGGAATTGAACTTCTTCCAACCAAAATGCACACTTTTAAAACTTAGCGTACAGTTTTTCTTTCCTCAATACTTCTAGCACTTTTCTTAAATGTTCTTCGTGCTCTTGATCATTCTTTGAGTAAATAAGTATGTCATTGATGAAAACAATGACAAACTTGTCAAGATATGGCTCACAAACTCGGCATAACCATAAACTTGTAATGACCATAACGCGTCCTAAAAGCAGTTTTTGGAATATCATCCTCCTTTACTCGCATTTGATGATATCCAGAACGTAAATCGATTTTCGAATAAACCGACGAGCCTTATAGTTGATCAAATAAGTCGTCAATTCTCGGCAGTGGATAAAGGTTTTTGATGGTAAGTTTATTCAACTCTCTGTAGTCAATATACAACCTAAATGTACCATCCTTCTTTTTGACAAACAAAACAGGAGCTCCCCATGGTGATGTGCTTGGTCAAATGAAACCACGTTCTAATAGTTCTTGCAGTTAGCTTTGCAGTTCTTTCATCTCGCTGGGTGCAAGTCTGTAAGGAGCATGAGCTATTGGTGCAGCTCCTGGTACAAGATCTATTTGAAATTCAACGGATCGATGTGGGGGTAATCCCGGTAATTCTTTTGGAAATACATCGGGAAATTCTTTTGCGACGGGAACATCATTGATGCTCTTTTCTTCAGTTTGTACTTTCTCGACGTGTGCTAGAACAGCATAGCAACCTTTTCTTATTAGTTTTTGTGCCTTCAAATTACTAATAAGATGTAGCTTCGTGTTGCCCTTTTCTCCGTACACCATTAAGGGTTATCCTTCTTCTCGTACAATGCAAATTGCATTTTTGTAACATACGATCTCTGCTTTCATCTCCTTTAGCCAGTCCATGCCAACTATTACATCAAAACTCCCTAACTCTACTGGTATCAAATCAATCTTAAATATTTCGCTACCCAGTTTAATTTCTCGATTACGGCATATATAATCTGCTGAAATTAATTTACCGTTTGCTAATTCGAGTAAAAATTTACTATCCAATGGCGTCAATGGACAATTTAATTTAGCATAAAAATCTCTACTCATATAGCTTCTATCCTCACCCGAATCAAATAAAACGTAAGCAGATATATTGTCAATAAGAAACGTACCCGTAACAAGCTCCGGGTCTTCCTGTGCCTCTGCCGCATTAATATTGAAAACTCTTCCGCGGCCTTGTCCATTCGTGTTCTCCTGGTTTGGGCAATTTCTAATAATGTGGCTTGGTTTTCCACATTTATAACAAACTACATTGGCATAACTTGCTCTGACACTACTTGCTCCGCCATTACTCGTTCCGACACCATTTGTTCCTTTCGTTCTGTTAACCCCTGGTCCGTAGACCTCACACTTCACCGCGCTATGACCATTTCTTTTACACTTGTTGCAAAATTTGGTGCAGAACCCCGAGTGATACTTTTCACACCTTTGGCATAGCTGCTTCTGATTGTTGTTGTTATTGCGGTTGTTATTGTTGTTGGGATGATTGTTGTAGTTGTTGTTGTTGTTGTTGTTTTACCGTTTGTTGTAGTTGCAATTGATGTTGCGATTATTGGGATAGTTGTTGTTGTTTTGGTGACTCTTATCACCGTTTTCCTCCCACTTTATTTTGACTAGCTTCACGTTGGCCTCTTCGGCCGCCTGTTCTTTAATTCTTCCCTCAATCTGGTTCACTAGTTTGTGAGCCATTCTACATGCCTTTTGTATGGAGGCAGGATCGTGTGAACTTATATCTTCTTGGATTCTCTCCGGTAACCCTTTCACAAACGCGTCGATCTTCTCTTCCTCATCTTCGAACGCTCTCGGACATAATAGGCACAATTCTATGAATCGTCTTTCGTACGAAGTAATATCGAATCCTTGTGTTCGTAACCCTCTAAGTTCTGACTTGAGCTTATTGACCTCGGTTCTAGGACGGTACTTCTCGTTCATCAAGTGCTTGAATGCTGACCACGGTAGCGCGTAAGCAGCATCTTGTCCCACTTGCTCTAGATAGGTATTCCACCATGTTAACGCAATACCTGTGAAGGTATGCGTTGCGTACTTTACTTTGTCTTCTTCAGCACACTTACTTATGGCAAAGACCGATTCAACTTTCTCAGTCCACCGTTTCAATCCGATTGGTCCTTCGGTCCCATCAAATTCTGAAGGTTTGCAGGCAGTGAATTCCTTGTAGGAGCATCCTACACAATTTCTTGCGCCGTTAGCTGTATTGCTAGATTCAGAGTTATTGTTGGTATGTAGCGTGGCCTGTACTGCAGCTATGTTTGAAGCAAGAAAGGCACGAAATTCCTCTTCGCTCATATTCAAGGTGTGTCGAGTAGTCGGTGCCATTTCCTTCAAAATAGTCAAATGAAACAAGTTAATCATACAGAATATTAAGAGTAGTCAATAGTATCTCGTAGCATAATATGAACTCATTTATAAAAGCTTTTTCTTCATATTAGCGTTTTATAAGTTTAAATTCGGGTACTACCTACCCGTTAAGTTCATACTTAGTAGCTAATATACAATTCAACTACTACAATTCCATATGAAAAACTTGATTATAATAATATATCACATACAAATATTCTTCATACTTACAACTTCGCTATATTACATATAACAAGAAATATAGTACACTATGATACAGGACAGTTTTGAAGATAAATCTAGTTAATACGCAAGTTGTTCAATAAAGGAAATAAAGACATGTAATTCATAAGTCCAGAAACAAGTCATGCATTCTGGTTTTACTAAGACGACTTCTCATCCTTGGTCTTGTGGAAAATAACCGTTATGACCATTGGCTAGGCAGCATGTTGTAATGTCGTCAAAAGGATGAGGGTTTCGTTGTAGCGACCCGACAAAATCATCATTGACGGCGCCGTCTACTTAGGTCCCGTTACGTGGTCATAAGTCTTTAAAACAATGTTGACCAAAAGTATGTCGCATTCATTTCAAAAGTAAAGATGTTTCAAGGTTTACAAAGTAGTTCGACAACTAGTTATGTTACAAGGTTTAAAGTACAAATGAAACATATGCGACACAATTTAAAAGTAGTCAAAAGACGCTCCACGTATGCATGTATACTCGATATCCAAGCAAGTATATCAAAAGTAATGAACGGAAGCATGTATCACAAAACGTTCAAGGACCTGAGAAAAACATAGAAATCTGTCAACGAAAATATTGGTGAAATCATAGGTTTAAGTAAGTAAGTACAAATGAATCACAAGATTTGTAACATTGATATAATAATAATACATTCCAAAAGTTTGTTTCACGAGCACCCAATTATCAATGCTTAACTTTCCTTCCATAGAACCCCATCACAATAGTGTTAGAACATACACTGTTTCACGAAAATATATTTGATTCGTAAACGGTAGCGAACCGTTTGAATGAGGGTTTGTCAAACCTATATGGATCCATACAACATAAGTTCTCGCTTACACCCGGCAAGTGTAACTAATGATAATCGAATTGAGGATTTTGTTCTAAACTCGTATGTAGAATGTTTGTTTTCCTGTACTTGTGTTCACTTAGTAAAAAGAACGTTTATGTTTTCTCATCCCAAATGTAAGTTCAAAAAGAGTAAAAGTGGGACTATGATCTCACCTTGAGTGCACGTATGTAAAAGTATTTCAACAAGTAAACGTGTGCAAGAACGAATGCTAGTCTTGACCTAAACAAATAGGTTTGTATCAATATCGGTAAACACGATAGGTCAAAGTGTTCAATTAGTCATATAGCTCGTTACGACTCGAATATATAGCATGTGAATCACGTTGTTAAGTTTCATGCAAGAATCAAGTATAAAATAAGATTAGAACGATTGCATAAGTGTTTTGTTATGTTTGACTAAAAGTCAAACTTGGTCAAATTCAATGAAAAAGTCAACGGGGTCGGGTCGGATCCCGAACTATTTTCCTGAGCTTAGAAATCATATATGAGCATGTTGGCCAAGTTTCATGTTGATCGGGGGTGCGTAGCATACTTAGAATTAAGCGAAAATTGACATTTTTGGGCAGTCTGCCTCAGATGCGCCGCATCCAAGGCAGATGCGCTGCATCTGTGTCTGGTGCAGCAATTCTGGGGCAGTTTAACACTTAGACGATTTCAACTTCAAACGATCATAACTTTTGACTCGTTAACATTCAAAACACGTATCTTATATCCTTGGAAAGGTAATTTAAAGAGGAATACAACTAAACACATTTCATGAATCAATCCAATCATTAAAAACAATGAAAACCTCAATAAATGATCGTTAAATATTCAAAATCGAATTTCAAGTTCATAAAACGCATTTCTTGACTCGGGAATCCAATTTACACATACGATACGCCGTTTTGAAGGTAATGAAACATACAATACAACTAATCACTAACTAATAACATTTCATGGCATTCAAAGCATCAAAAGTTCATTTTAGAGTTCATCAAACCCTAATCAAAATCATGAATTCAACCATTTTGTAAATGAAGCTTTTCTAAATCAACCTACACATCAAAATGAAGCTAATGATGCTAGTAACACATTTAATACATGAACTTTAACATTTAAACAATATTTAATCAACCAAAAGCAAGGATTAAGCACACCCATTTCAAATGTTCAAACTAGTTACTCAAAATAACAAATCGAGCAAACAAAACATGTATTCATGTTAGACTTGAGCCATAGACACTAATTAACAACTTTATAAGTCAAAAACATCAAGAACACAAAATCTAGTGATTTTAGAAAGTTACCCAAATGAGATGAAATTGGTATCAAGTTGTAGAGGAAGAAGAGAGGATTCCAAATATGTAATTTGTTTTGATGTTAGCCTCCAAAATCGGATTTAGATGATGAATCTTGTTTGAGTTCTTGAGAGAAAATGGAAGTATGAAAAAGAAAGAAAGAGAGAAATGAGAGGAGGAGGTTGAAGGTTTGACTAGTTGACCTAGTCAAATCTTTGGCCTCTTTGCAAGTTTAATCCCTCTAGTTCAGGTGCGGGTGCGTGAATTAACCAAACGAATTATTTGAATTTCACGAGAGTACGGGAGACGTTATAATCCAATAATGAAATTATTAAGAATGTTAGCTAATGGAGGATACAAATCTAGTTATGAAGGATATTATTAAAATAAAAAGATGGGCGTTAAAATAATTTAACGGAAAAATGCGGGATGTTACATTACCCACACCTTAAAAGAAATTTCATCCCGAAATTTAGTTGGAAGTAATAGTCGATGTCTCTTACTCGAGAACTTACGTTGTCAATGCTATGAATAAGTGAAGATACGTCCTTGGGCATTCTCATGAACTTTGACATTCGGGATTTCACGTTGTATTAAGGCTTGATTTTACGATCCACAATTTCAACCGGTTTTCCCACGAAGGGGAGTTTGTCATCCATAGTAGGTTTATCTAGAACGTCTCTAAGTTTGTTATATGAAACGTAAGATAAACAGAAACTTTAATTGAGTCAGGAGATTTAAATGGTAGGAGGCGGTTCCAATACGCCCCAAGATTTTCAAAAGGATCAATATTGCGGATATAACTTTCCTCGATTTCTCGAAACGGATTACACCTTTCCAAGGTGTTGTTTTTCAATGTTACGCAGTTACTGACTTTGAACTTGAGAGATTTTCATCTAACCTCGGTATAACTCCTCTGGTGATTACGGGTCGTCTTGAGCCCTGCTCGGGCTTGAATTATCTCAATGGTTATTTTTTAAATGATTTCGAATCTGATGATTTGCTTGTCACCTACTTCGGTCCAACGAAATAGGAGAACAACACTTGCGGTGATGTAAGGTTTCGAAAGGTGCGGCGTTAATACACGAGTGGTAACTACTGTGTGAGAGGAGACAACTAAAGGCAACAATACAAGTTTGTAACATGTCTTTCCAAGATTTGAATCGTAAGTTTGTTTGGTCCGTTGGTTTGTGGATGATATGCGGTACTCATGTTTGGATGGGTCCCCGATGTTCCTTGTAAGGCATCCCGAATTAAGAAGTGAGATGAGTATCTCAATCTGAAATTTTAATGGAGATGGCACACCGTGCTGAACTAGAATTTTTCTTTAAAACACGTTTGAACAGGTTTCATTTCTCAAGAGGTCCGTGCCGCGGAAGATCTATCGGTTTCCGAAAATGTTTGTTAGGACTATTCGCCCTCGTGGTGAATACTAATATAATGTGAAGAGTTTCTCTCTCTATTGAGAAATTTTAATAAAAGTTTCCTTATACGGAAGTGCGAGTGAAAAAAACAGGAGCGAGATGAGAACTTAGAATAGGATGGGTTCACACCTTGAGGTAACCGTGTCGCGCATCTAGTGGTCGAATGTTAAGACTTGGGAGGGAAAACGAGATAGTACACGTAGTTGTATAGTTCGGAGTTGAGTAGTAGTTGGCCAATTATCAGAAGCATAAGGACGATAAGTCACAGAAGGGTGAAGTATTCTTGCATTGCGTGTTATCTTGGGTCCCAGTAATATCAAACGGTCATAGTGAAATAGCAGAGTTATGTATCATGGTACGTGATGACGAGAAGATTGTTCGGATTCATAATTAAGTGTTCAAATTTTTTTTCGAGCAAATTAACGAATTTCCGTTTCCTTGATTTCGAGTCGAGAGAGTATGCCCTTCGGGCGTTCAAGTAGAAATATTTCCATATTTGAGTTCCATTGTGCTAAACGAATTTAGCTAGTAAGGTTTGTGTGAATAATTACGTTCAAGGTTCGGGCACGGAGAGGTTTAAATTTTTCCCTTAGTGACTTAACGAGTTTAAAGGTCGTGCAACATGAGAAAAGTCGGAAATGAATCTTCGGTAATAACCGGCGAGATCTAAGATATTACGAATACAAGTCTGAGTCGTGAGGGTTTCCCAATTACGCGTGGCTTCGATTGCGAGAGGTATTGAAATACTTTGACCACTATCAATAGGGTCTAGAAATTGGACTTCGTTTAACCAAAATTCTCGCTTGGAGAATTCGGCATAGAGTTGCTCTTTTCTCAAGATTTCGAGCGTAAGACGGTGATGTTGTTCGTTTTCTTCTTTACTTGAATTGGTTTAGACACCATTTGTAAATACGATAATGGATTTGTCTAGATAAGTTTGCATACGTGGTTCAGGAGGTCTATGAATACGGACGGAGCCCTAGATAAATCGAACGGTACTAAGAGAGATTTACAACTATCGTAGCGAGTTCGGAAAATGGTTTAGGAGACATCGTCTCCCTTAACCCTCAATTGATGATAACCGGAATGGAGGTCGATTTGGAATACACACGAGATTCATGCAAATAATCATGAGGTCATGGATATGAGGAAAAGGGTATCGGTTCTCCACCGAAAATTACTTAGTTCACAATAATCTATACATAATTGTAGGGAAACAATTTCTCCTTAACGAATAGTTTTGAGCTCCTTAGTTCTATAGGTGTCAAGTCAAAATTCAAATTATCCACTTAATAAGTTTAACGTATATCCTCCGATAAAATTTATAGGTACACAATATTTTCCATTGGTTACTTGAATGGCCTAAGTAATGTCTAAGGGAAGTGGTGGAGTGCAAAGGGTAGGCTCCAAAGCCTTGGATACAAAACATTTATCGACACCCGAATTGAATAAACATGAAACATAAGAGTTGTTGAGAAGAAACGTACCCGTGACTAGTCCATCGTCGTCTCGGGCATCCTAGGTGTCGATGTTGAAATTTCAATGGCGTGCGTTGGGGTTAGTTTCTTCGTTGGACACACATTCCTAAAATGACCCCGTTGGCCACATTCGAAACAAGCACCCCTTCTGCGTGCACTGGGCACCTTTTTAGCGAATGGTTTGCCACATTTTCCATAATGATGTTTGTGGCACTTGTTGCAAAAAGGTCGAGTTCCGGCATAATTTTTCCTGCCGCCGGGGGTGAAAGGCTTCTTGGTGAAGTTGTTGTGGTTGTGGTTGCTTGCTGTAGAGGCTTCCCGTTTTCTTTTGTTGTTGCCCAGTTGGGCCTTGGCCGTTGGTGCCGGCGCTTCAATTTCGTCCACCGTTTTTATAAATCAGAGGGTTATCATCACTGCCTCTTGTAAGTCGGCGGGTCTTGATGGCATTACCCTGTGTGGAATGCTCTTAGGGAGGTCATCCATGTAAAACTCAACTCCTTGGGTCCCGGGAGCCCGGAGGTTTGGAAAAATTGAGGTTAGTTCGGCAAAACGTTGGTTATAAGCTTCGAGGTCATTTCGGGCTATTCTTAAATTGTGTGGCCCCCTGTTTGAGCCTTCGAGTCTCTTCGCGCGGGAAGTATTTGGTGATCATTCTTACTCTTAATTCGGTCCAAGAGAGTGTAAGGGCTTCATCGATACCCACCGATTGTACATACGTGTTCCACCATGAGAGAGCAATACCGGTGAGAGTGAGGGTGGAAAACTTGACCTTATCTTGGTCCCAACAACCGCTTATGCTAAAAACGGCTTCTGTTTGTTCGAACCATCGAGTGAGAGCAACCGGTCCTTCGATTCCATTGAAAGTGGGAGGATTGTACTTCATGAAGTTTTTATAGGAGCAACCTTCGCTTGGATTACTGGCTCCATGATTGTTGTTGTTGGAAAAGTGATCGGCCACGACCGTACCCACGGCGGTGATTATCATTCGTTGAAGAGCTTGTTCTAAAGTTTCGGGAGGAGTATCGTGTTGACCTTGGTGAGCCATTGTTCCTTCATGACACCAGAATACCGTTGATTAGTATTATCAATAATACTAATTGTGATATGGAATCAAGATAAAGAGAAAAAATTTCCTTGACTCGCCTTAAATTCTTTATGTCATAATGTCGAAATGTCCATGTGAATCACCGTAATATAATCCCGAAAATTATATTACCCTGATTCACATGTGCATTTTACATTACTTCATAAGGTCAAGGTGGCGTGTCAATCAAATTAAACAACGTGAGATTAAGATGAAATAAGAGTAGATATGAGTATAAACGTTCGAGTATAAATGCACAAGTAGTCAAGTAATTCCTACTTCAAGTCTATATGCCGGTTGTAGTCTAGACTCACTAATGTACCCTATGACTCGGGGTTGACACCAATGAACTCTAAATCCCTACAACCAACGCTCTGATACCATCTGTAGCGACCCGACAAAATCGTCATTGACTGGGCCGTCTACTTAGGTCCCGTTACGTAGTCATAAGTCTTTAAAACAATGTTGACCAAAAGTATGTCGCATTCATTTCAAAAGTAAAGATGTTTCAAGGTTTACAAAGTAGTTCAACAACTAGTTATGTTACAAGGTTTAAAGTACAAATGAAACATATGCGACACAATTTAAAAGTAGTCAAAAGACGCTCCACGTATGCATGTATACTCGACTTCCAAGCAAGTATCAAAAGTAATGAGCGGAAACATGTATCACAAAACGTTCAAGGACCTGAGAAAAACATAGAAATCTGTCAACGAAAACGTTGGTGAAATCATAGGTTTAAGTAAGTAAGTACAAGTGAACCACAAGATTTGTAACATTGATATAATAGTAATACATTCCAAAAGTTTGTTTCAGGAGTACCCAATTATCAATGCTTAACTTTCCTTCCATAGAACTCCATCACAATAGTGTTAGAACATACACTGTTTCACGAAAATATATTTCATTCGTAAATGGTAGCGAACCGTTTGAATGAGGGTTTGTCAAACCCATATGGATCCATACAATATAAGTTCTTGCTTACACCCGGAAAGTGTAACTAATGATAATCGAATTGAGGATTTTATTATAAACTCGCATGTAGAATGTTTGTTTTCCTGTACTTGTGTTCACTTAGTAAAAAGAACGTTTATGTTTTCTCATCCCAAATGTAAGTTCAAAAAGAGTAAAAGTGGGACTATGATCTCACCTTGAGTGCACGTATGTAAAATACTTCAACAAATAAACGTGTGCAAGAACGAATGTTAGTTTTGACCTAAACAAATAGGTTTGTATCAATATCGGTAAACACGATAGGTCAAAGTGTTCAATTAGTCATATGGCTCGTTACGACTCGAATATATAGCATGTGAATCACGTTGTTAAGTTTCATGCAAGAATCAAGTATAAAATAAGATTAGAACGATTGCATAAGTGTTTTGTTATGTTTGACTAAAAGTCAAACTTGGTCAAAGTCAATGAAAAATTCAACGGGGTCGGGTCGGGTCGGGTCCCGAACTATTTTCCTGAGCTTATAAATCATATATGAGCATGTTGGCCAAGTTTCATGTTGATCGGGGGTGCGTAGCATACTTAGAATTAAGCGAAAATTGACATTTTTGGGCAGTCTGCCTCAGATGCGCCGCATCTGTGTCTGGTGCAGCAATTCTGGGGCAGTTTAACACTTAGACGATTTCAACTTCAAACGATCATAACTTTTGACTCGTTAACATTCAAAACACGTATCTTATATCGTTGGAAAGGTAATTTAAAGAGGAATACAACTAAACACATTTAATGAATAAATTCCATCATTAACAACAATGAAAACCTTAATAAATGATCGTTAAATATTCAAAATCGAATTTCAAGTTCATAAAACGCATTTCTTGACTCGGGAATCCAATTTACACATACGATACGCCATTTTGAAGGTAATGAAACATACAATACAACTAATCACTAACTAATAAAATTTCATGGCATTCAAAGCATCAAAAGTTCGTTTTAGAGTTCATCAAACCCTAATCAAAATCATGAATTCAACCATTTTGTAAATGAAGCTTTTCTAAATCAACCTACACACCAAAATGAAGCTAATGATGCTAGTAACACATTTAATACATGAACTATAACATTTAAACAATATTTAATCAACCAAAAGCAAGGATTAAGCACACCCATTTCAAATGTTCAAACTAGTTACTCAAAACAACAAATCGAGCAAACAAAACACGTATTCATGTTAGACTTGAGCCATAGACACTAATTAACAACTTTATAAGTCAAAAACATCAAGAACACAAAATCTAGTGATTTTAGAAAGTTACCCAAATGAGATGAAATTGGTATAAAGTTGTAGAGGATGAAGAGAGGATTCCAAATATGTAATTTGTTTTGATGTTAGCCTCTAAAATCGGATTTAGATGATGAATCTTGTTTGAGTTCTTGAGAGAAAATGGAAGTATGAAAAAGAAAGAAAGAGAGAAATGAGAGGAGGAGGTTGAAGGTTTGACTAGTTGACCTAGTCAAATCTTTGGCCTCTTTACAAGTTTCGTCCCTCTAGTTCGGGTGCGGGTGCGTGAATTAACCAAACGAATTATTTGAATTTCACGAGAGTACGGGAGACGTTATAATCCAACAACAAAATTATTAAAAATGTTAGCTAATGGAGGATACGAATCTACTTACGAAGGATATTATTAAAATAAAAAGATGGTGCGTTAAAATAATTTAACGGAAAAATGCGGGATGTTACATTCGTAATGTCCAACAGCCCCGTAATAATCTAAAAACCTTGTTTCTCACCCCAACTACTGAATCCGTCGGGAAAGTTTTATTTAAAATCTGCAATCCGATGTTCTTTTTCTCACTTTGATAAGAAGCTAACATCACTAACCCATAAGCATAACATGCTTCTTTATGTTGCATATTAGAAGCTCTTTCTAATTCACGAAATCCTATGTTGGGATATGTTGAGTCAAAATAGGTTCTTAACCCGTAGCGTAAAATTGCATTTGGGTTCCCTGCATTTAACGCTTTAAAGAAAACACGGCGTAACTTACGGTCTCCCCAATGTGATATACCCCACCTATCAAAGGAAAGACTTTTATAAACTAAGGCATTTCTAGAAAGTCTTTCAAATGTTTGACAAGTTAATTTCGCCATAACTAAATGTGCTGATGAATTCTGACCGACTCTAGACAAGATTTTCTCAATCATATCCTCTGGTAGGTCTTCTAAAATATTCGGTTGTCTACCCTTAACGTCCATTTTGTTTTTATACTGTAAAATAGACAAGGATTAGATTCGTAAAAACAAACAATACAAGCAATTTTTACATAGAACATAAAAGTACAAGCACACTACAATACATTTATTAAACAACATGCTCACACCCCTCTAATCTGAATCACTGGTTTCTTCTTCTTCGGACTTGGTTCTTTTTCCTAATCTTTTAGGGATATATGATGTTCCTCTAATACGAGTCGTCGTTTTCCACATTAGTTTAGAAAAACCTGGTGGTTTAGAGGTTCCCGGGTTATTGTCACGATATTGAAAATACGGGTGTTGACGGTACATATAAAGTTCATCGGGGTCGAAATCAGATTTCTCTATTTTGATGCCTTTTCCCTTATTATTTTCTTTTGCCTCATTAAATTGGGTCGGGGTAATTTCTATAACATCATCGGAATCCTCATCAGGATCCGATTCATCGGAAAATTGGTAATTTTCCCAATATTTTGCTTCCTTAGTTGTGCGTGTAATAATAATAATATTATTAATAATATTATTTTTGCTTCCTTAGTTGGGTCATAATGGACTTAAGTTGTTTAGTGTGTGCGTGTAAAATGCTTAATCTCGTGTTGAAGAGTATTTTAAGACCATTTTGACTAGTGTTAGGGTTTTGATGGTGTTAACCTAAAAATTAGGGTTAAGGGTGCAAATGGGTTGAAATTGCACATTGGGTCAAAATGGCACTAGAATGAAGTTAGTGGTTGACCACTTTGAATGAATGATTGATATGTGCATTATGTAATAGGTGCGTTACATTGAAGTTGAAAGCTCGGTTATCTCTCACCAAGATTTTGAGGTGAGTGGAATAATTATATATGTATGTATATGGTTTATTTACTTGTGGGGTATGGGTTGAAGTCCGATGTTGACGGTACCATACCCTAGAGTATATTATGTTGTTGATGAGGGTTTAAAGTTCGTTGTTGACGATACCTCACGTATGGAATTAAAGTTCGATGTTGATGATGCCATACGACTATTGTAGTGACGTTGATGAGGGTTTAAAGTTCGTTGTTGACGATACCTCATATGTGGGTTTAAAGTTCGGTGTTGACGATACCACATTAATGTAGACGAATGGGATTTAAGTTCGATGTTGACGATACCATTCGTTGGGCTAGCCTTGAGATCTTGAGTACTATGGATGTTATGAACATCATCGTTATATTTGTGTTGTAGCATATTGAATTGTTGTGTTATATGCTATCGTTATACTAGCTTTGTTATCGGGGTCCTTAGCGTTATGCATGTGAAAGGTATGCCAATTATGTAGCTAGTATATATGCGGATTTGGTGTAAGTGTTTGCAAGTAAGTAAGTTGTATATGTACGTGTATAATTATTGCATTCACTAAGCTTTGCTTACCCTCTCGTTGTTTACCTTTTTATAGGTTCGGTTGTGGACAAGGGTAAGGGCATTATCTTGGATTAAAGATCCCGTTTTGTTAGGGGACGCTTTTGGAGATTTTAGCTTTTGGAGTTTGACCGAGACTTGGGTAGTTTAATCCTAAACACCATGCTCGTAGTGTATTTTGGTACTTAAACTTTTGGTGGTCGAAACTCATGTTTTGTATTAAACTCGTAACTTGGGTCGATGTGGGCCCCGCTTCGTAAAATCTCATTTTATGTTTGAATCGTGTTAGTTTTACATATTTGAAGATGTTGGTAAAAGCGTTTGGTCTAATTATGTCGGGAAGTGGCCGATCTTTTTCGCGTTTGAAAGTTTTGGACAGACCCAAATGGCGCGCCGCGCGGGTCCTATGTGGCGCGCCGCGCCACAGTGCTGTACAGGAAATTTTTTTAATTTTTTTGATATTTAATGCGGGTTGTTCGTGGTTTGGTTTGGGGTGTAATAGCTAACTGGTTACATTTTATTTATCGCAATTTATTTATCGTCATTTAATTTCTGTTATTTATTTTACGCACTTTAAATATCGTTGTATAAATCGGGACATGTATACGAGGTTTGGACATATTATATCGACGCATCTATATATATTATTTGGAATAACCATAAACACTCTATATGCGGTAATGATCGAGTTAGCTATACAGGGTTGAGGTTGATTCTAAAATAATATATATACGTTGAGTTGTGATCGAGTCTGAGACATGTATACAATGGGTCACGATACGTATTAATTAATTCGAATATTATATATGAATTATTGAATTACTAACTGTGGACTACTACTGTGGACTATCAACATTGGACAATTAAAAATGAATTAAAATATTGATTATAACATATGAAACTAAACAATTCTTCAAGTTTGCCACTTGATTTCATCTTAAACCTCATTTGTATCTTGACGATTACAATCTGCGTTCAAACCTTTCATGATTCTTGAAAACACCTCAATCGAGAAGATGAACCAACCACACGTTATCTACGAGAAGAAAAGATTTATGAACATAGTTATACAACTGAAACCACTCAGAACCTGAATAAACGTTTAACACGTATCTGTGCTAGCTCCTTTGACGTTGTTATTACCGAAAATAACTTTGCAACCCCTTTCCAAAGTAGCTAATTTTGTCACAGCTTCAGCAAATCAATTTTGACCTTTCATTCGAATAAACTCTACTATAACTTTGTTATATAAGTTTGCCTTTAGTCATCTTTACAGGGGAACCGTTTATATCCCACCACATTAGCAGTAAACCTACTAGCAACTTCATTATTCATCGACTTAAGTCTCCCTAAAGAACCATTATATTTGTTCATTAAAACCCTATCATATACTCATTCGCATATTGTAACGAGAACTGCCATACCAACTACCGGGAATTAACAATCAGTATTTCGAATCTCGCAGCGTTTCAACATCAACAGGTATATATGTATACATATAACATTTATCTCTCAGAATCATGATCTTCCATTCTGAAATTCTGAAAAACACCTAGTCTGCGAATTAATACTCAGAATGTTGAGAAAGTTGAATGAAGCAACAGAAACTGTAGACAACCATAAACGACCTTAACCGTCAAAAGTATGATGATAAAGAATGGAGTGTTGAAAACGCTCAATAGAAAATTTAGTACCAAAAAGCGAATTATGCAAAATTATGAAGGAGGCTGTGGACAAATCACAAGGACTAAACTTGTACATAAAGAATCCTGATGATTCTGATTCTGATGAAATCTTTAGCGAATACCTTGCTCCTTAATTGCTCTAAATCATCGTAAATGAATTTCTTCATCACAATTTGATTCTAAAATTATAAGATATTATCGTATCTTTCATTATAAATATCCTAGATATTTCTGAAGATATTTTCATAACTATTCTTATCTGAAATCATTTACCTCTTTGTGATATCAGTGTTACATCAGAAAGAAAACTATTTTAGTTTCTAAATTCTGAAAAATTTCGAATTTAAAATTTGAATGTTTTTGAAGTAGTGTTGGGAACTGAAGCATGAGTCAGTATAATATAATGACTCTTGATCAACGTGATTATATTACAGTAAGTCATGCTGAGTTCTAATGGGACGTGATGATTCACAGATCATAACGTCATCACGTGCCATGTTACATAACTCTTTCATTCTACTTAACTTCTGAACATATCAAGAAAATATATTCTTGATAGTCATATTCTCAGTGATTCTGGTAATTTGACAAATCAAATCGTGCTATTACGTCCTTTCTTGTTTAGAACATGAAGTTCATTCGAAACTCCATACTTACGAATTCTGGACCATTACTCGCTTTACTAGAGGTCGAGAAGAGAATAAAAAGGCAAAGAGCTCCAAAATATAAGAGAAAATATAAATCCCAATAACAACACAGAGGTTACAAACCATGGATATTAATACGAATAGTAATATAAAGACATGGTAGAATTAAGAATAGTATCACCCCACGGTAATAGTAAAAGTAAACAGATTTTTCTAGTGGAAGATTGAAAAAGAAGAATGACAGATATGAAAGTTAGAAGTATATCGAGACTCGGAACTGGATGAAGCGTATTGACGAATACTTTAAAGTATGAATTGAGGTAAAAAGAATAGAAGGGTGAGTTGTAGAAATAAAGGAACGAAGGGGGTGGATATATATAGTAAAATATTCGATAGGGAAATCAAAACAGATTGTCGCATTTAATCAAAGCGGATCAAATTTTCCTTAATTACCGAAGAACCAAATCTTATTAAGAAGATTTTCCTCTAAATACCTTGAATTCTGGAATTCAACCATGACTAGTCAAAAGTTATGATGAAACATGTCCTTCTCATTTCACTATTTTGTGATAGCTTCACTCGTACCCTTCGAGTAATCGAATTGTCTCATTCATATTACTCAACGGTGATAAAACTCTATTTATCAACTCATATTTTTCATGAAAACATTTTTTTATTGTTAGCCATGACGACCTCACTCAAATTTCGGGATGAAATTTCTTTAACGGGTAGGTACTGTGACGACCCGGAAATTTCCGATCAAATTTAAACTTAAGCTTATTATGATCTCGACACGATAAGAAAAGTCTGTAATGTTGAGTCTCAAAATTTTTGAACTAATTTATATGAATTCATTTAACCTTCGACTGTTCCCGATGATTCACGAATCTTTAATTATAAACAGAATTGGATATATAATAAATTAAATATATTAATGAACTATTATATGATTATGAAATGTAACTTAAAATAACTAAAACTTAATACATTGAAGATATTGAATATAAATTATTTCGAACATAAATTGGCAACATTAACAAAGTATTAAATGTATAATGTCATACTTTGAGTCTAATTGTTTCAATATATATATAATTAATGTATTTATCTAAGTAATAAAACTTGAAATTTAAAACATAATTATATATAATAGTTTGAACATAAATATGATTTCTATACATAACAATTACTATAAGTATACTGTTAAAATGTATAAATATTAAATATAAATAATGTATATTATATAGATATTAAATATTATATAATTAATAAAATATAATATTAATGTATGTAGTTACAAGTTAGAGTATAGTTATTAGATTAAAAATTGTTATTATTATTACTTTCATTGTTATTATAAAAAATAAATATTAATAGTAATATTAAAATCAATATCATTAATATTATTATGTTATATATAGATATGAAACCTGATACATTTATATTAACATATTATTATTACTAATATTATTAATATTATTGTTATTAAAGTTAGTAATAAAATCATAATTTTTAATTGTTATTATTATTTCTATTATTTTATAAATATTATTACCATTATCATAAAAAAAATTTATTATTATTATTATAGTTACTATTATTATTATTATAAAAATAAGACAAGTTATTATTTTCATTATTAATAATATTATTATTATTATTAGTATTATTATTAATACTTAAAATTAATACTAATATAATGAAATAGCATTATTATTATTATTATTATTAATATTATTATTACTAAAATTATTAAAATTATTAAAATTATTATTATTGTTATACAATTTATTATTATTATCACTTAATATTAATATTATTATTATTATTTTGTTTATAGTATTATTATTATTATTATAAATATTAATTATTAATATTAAATTAAATATAGATACAAAAACAGATGGAGATAAAATCAGTTTCATGTCTACATCAAATTCTTGTTTTCTTATTCTGCTCGTGATCTTTTGTTTCTCACCATTCTTCTAACAACTGTATTAATCGATTATAAACCTCATACCATTGATTTTAATTCGAGAAGGAAAAAACAAAATTCTTAAAAAAAAAAAAAACACCGAACCGATATTTTTTTTCTTTTCCTCAAACCTTGTAAACCTCTGATCCGATTAGAAGAAAATTGAAGAAAAGTAGAAATGAAGCAGTGTTCTAAATCATGTCGTGAACGTTTCCTCAAATTCTCAAGTTTTAATTCGTCAAATCAAAATCGAATTCGAAGAGTCAAACTTCGAATCTAAAAGTCAACTGGATTTTTATTTCTCAAATTCGAAATTTAAATGTTGTTTCAAGTTCAATTGATGGGTTCTGAGTGTTAGGAAGATCATTTATAACATTTTTTATGAAGTAATTAGGGTCTCAAAATAATTAGAAAACGATTTTGCAATTTGAGTTCGAATATGTTCAATCGCGTATCTGGCAATAATCATTATTCTCCTGTTTGATTTTTTTCTTTTTCGATCTTGATAACCCTCAGTTGAACGCTTCTATTTCAAATTAAAATACTAAACCCAACTTCTGGTTAACTGATATGGTGGTTGACGTGGTCTGTGGGATTGAAGAAGATGAAACATACAAACTATAAATATAGAGGTTATATAGTTTAAGCTGGAGTCTAATAATAGAAATGATAGAGCAGCGAATTTGTAACACTGACCATTTTTTTTTTTTTAAACACAGCGGAAGACTTATTAACAAACACACTATAGGTCACGACATTATATTAAACTGAGTAATTAAGTTTACACAACGGTGTTACGTTATTACAAAACATGATTTATACAAAAGTCCACATCAGAGTTGGGTTGTCAAACATGTCTTCTGCATCAATACCCATTCCGACTAGCAGTACCTAAACCTGCAAAGGGGGAAACATGTGGGGGGTTAGCGCACCGCTAAGTGAATGGAATCTATCTAACAGATATAGCTTAAGCCACACACAAGCTATATACATCAACAATACCTGCTAACTACCAACTAGCATACAAAAGACAATACGAGGATCGGCGAATTGTACGAGCACACGACTCCCAGCTGATCGGGCCTGAGTCTACCGATAGTCCCTGCTACTCAATTCACAGTATAGTTATCCAGATGCAGGGGGTGCATCGTTCACACTATACTCCACAATTAGTAGCCTATGGACCCAACCTCCCCTAGGCACGGTTGACCTCATACGGACTCTAACCTCTCCTAGGCACGGTCTCGAGTCCCCAGTCTCCCTAGGCCCGACTGGTGCCATTCACACAGTGTACACAAATTCACATACAACATCAGGCAACGATATTATTATTCTAACATGGCAATTTCTACACTATGCATGGTAAAAGAGTCGACCACAGTAGCATGATATGCTACTTAAACTCTATCCGTAGATAGACCCACTCACCAATTACCAACAACTGCTCAGTTATTATTTCTGAGCTTCTTCCTTGTCCTTATCTCCTGAGAACAGCAAAAACCAAGTTAGAATAGTGTTCCCATCAAGATTAGACACACTGACAGCGAATTATAGCAAATTCATAAAAAAATGCGTCCGCTAAAATTTTCATGCTTAACACTTGTGCACTTTCAAAATTTACATCCTGAACACCAAAATATAAACGGGCAGCATAACGGCTAGAAAAAGGCACTTTGGTAAACCATTCTGCCCTGGACACACAGTCGGTCGACTGACACTTACAGTCGGTTGACTGTCGACACAATCGGTCGACTGACCTGTCCAGTCGGTCGATTCATTGGGTAATACATCAATCGGTCGAAGGTAAATCTCAGTCGGTCGGTTCACTCGCCAGTCGGTCGGTTCACCCTCAGTCAGTCGACTGTCGTCCGACAGTCGGCCGATTGTGTTCATCTTCCTCAGAAACTGAACAAAGGCTACGGACTTCACGATAAAATCCTCAAATCTCGATCTAGAGCTCGTCTTAAACACCAAAATCGACCACAACTTGTTCACTACTTGTTATAGACTCAAAACTCACAACAATTTGACCATAACAACACTTAAATCACTTGTTTTGACACAAATTCAAGCTTTTTACAAAACTCACACAAAACCAAGAATTTAACAACGAATTGAACACAAAAACACATGTTACTTACCTTGATAGACTCAGTAATCTGTAAGAAACAAGATGGTATGAACAATTTGAGCTCTAGAACACAATTTAGGAATTAGGGTTTGGTTAGGTGGGAGGGATGAAGGTACGGTGTATTTTCTAAAAATGGAAAGAAAATGAGAAAGTGGCAGGCAGCATAACACTTAATTGTGTTATATCACAATACCTCTCAACACACGGGTATTTACCAGTTATCTGATATCTTTCGTACAGGATTAGGTAACCCAAACGAAGTCCAAATAAAATAAACAAACCTGTTCTGGGACCCTTGTCACAAACTGGACACAACACAAATATAATAAAACACTAATTAAATAATTAAAATAAAAGCACTTAAAACTAAGCACAAACCCTTAGGGCAAAATGGACAACTTACAACTAGCCCGGGTTTCAGTCTGTTACATATCCACCCCCCTTAAGGAGATTCCGTCCTCGGAATCTGGTCTTGGTCAAACAAATGAGGGTAGCGTTTTCTCATCAACTCTTCCGTTTCCCACGTAAGATTAGATCCCAAACTGTGTTTCCACTCAATCAACACCATCGGAATCTCTTTCTTTCTCAGCTTAGTCACCTTTTGGTCAACCACACGGACCGGCTCTTCCACTAATTTCTTATTCAAGTCGACCCTTAAATCTTCTAACGGGAGAAGTTGTGTCTCATCGTCGACTTTACACTTACGAAGATAACATACGTTGAATGTATTATGAATACCAGCTAACTCTAGAGGAAGATTTAACACCACAGTCTGATCATTCAACACTTCACTGATCGAAAACGGACCAATAAATCTCGGTGCTAACTTACCACGTTTACCGAATCTGATAACCCCTTTCCACGGCGAAACTTTCAGATACACTCGTTCACCCACATTAAACGTTACCGGACGTCTACGCGGATCAGCATACATTTTCTGCCTATCTCTAGCGGCTTTCAACTTTTCTCTCGCAATTGCAACTTTTTCGGCTGTCATTTGAACAATTTCGGGACCTGCAAACTGTTTCTCCCCGGCTTCTAACCAACAACTCGGAGTTCTGCAACGATAACCGTATAACATTTCATAGGGCGGCATCCCTATACTCGAATGATATGAATTATTATACGCAAATTTGACCAACGGCAAATATGTATCCCACGAACCACCGTATTCTAACACACAAGCCCTTAACATATCCTCCAATGTCTGTATCGTTCTTTCACTCTGACCGTCTGTCTGAGGATGATAAGCTGTACTTAAATTCACACGTGTACCCAAATTTTGTTGAAGACTGTTCCAAAAATTCGACACAAATCTGGAATCTCTGTCTGAAACGATCGATAACGGCACACCATGTCGACTAACTATTTCTTTCACATACAAATCGGCTAACTCACTTAACGAAGATGTCTCACGAGTAGCAAGAAAATGAGCATTTTTAGTTAGATGATCCACTATTACCCAAATCATATCATGTCGTTTCTGAGTTCGAGGTAATTTGGTCACAAAATCCATCGTTATATGTTCCCATTTCCACTCTGGAATCTGTAACTGACGTAGCGAACCATAAGGTTTCTGATGTTCTGCCTTCACTTGGGCACAAATATGGCACTTTTCGACATATCGAGCGATATCTGTTTTCATTGTCGTCCACCAATACTCTGTTTTCAAATCATGATACATCTTATTACTACCCGGATGTACTGTCAATCTTGATTTGTGAGCTTCTGTCATGATTAAATCCCTCAAATCTCCAAGCTTAGGCACCCAAACTCGATTGTTTAAGGTCTTTAGTCCACGTGAGTCATCAATTAAGTCCACTTTTCGTTTGGTCATTTGTTCAGATTTAATATGTTCGACCTCTAAAGCACAGGCCTGAACGGTTCTTAAGCTGTTAATCAAATCTGGAGTTATATTCAAACGAAGAAATTTCACATTTTCACTTGACTTTTTACGACTTAGCGCATCTGCAACCACATTTGCCTTACCCGGATGGTATTTAATTTCACAATCGTAATCTTTGATCAACTCTTGCCATCGTCTCTGACGCATATTCAATTCTTTCTGTGAGAAGATATACTGCAAACTCTTGTGATCTGTACATATAACACAATGGGTTCCATACAAATAGTGCCTCCACAGTTTCAAAGCAAACACTACTGCAGCCATTTCAAGATCATGCACTGGATAATTCTTCTCATGAACTTTCAACTGTCACGAGGCGTAGGCGATTACTTTATCTCTTTGCATTAAGACACAACCCAACCCAGCATATGATGCATCACAGTATACCACGAAGTCGTCTGAACCTTCTGGTAAGGCTAATACTGGTGCCTGACACAGTAGCTGTTTCAATATCTGAAAAGCCTTTTCCTGTTCATCAGTCCATCGAAAGGCTACATCTTTACTAGTCAACTTAGTCAATGGACCCGCTATTTTAGAGAAATCTTTGATAAACCTGCGATAATAACCAGCCAATCCCAGAAAACTCTTAATCTCAGTCGGAGTCCTCAGAGAATTCCAATTCATTACTGCTTCTATCTTTGTCAGATCAACTTTTATACCCTCGGTACAAATCACATGACCCAAAAACTGCACTTCACGTAACCAAAATTCACACTTTGAAAATTTTGCAAATAGTTGCTCACGTTTTAACAAGTTCAAAACCAACCTCAGATGTTCAGCATGTTCACTCTCTGTTTTCGAATACACCAATATGTCATCAATAAACACAATCACAAACTTATCTAAGAATGGACGACACACTCTATTCATTAGATCCATGAAGACTGCTGGCGCATTCGCAACCCAAAAGGCATGACAAGAAATTCATAGTGACCATACCTTGTTCTGAACGCTGTTTTCGGTATATCTGATTCAGCAACACGAACCTGATGATATCCAGATCGTAAGTCTATCTTAGAAAAGAATGAAGCACCCTGTAACTGATCGAACAAATCATCTATTCGAGGTAACGGATACTTATTCTTCACAGTTCTTTTGTTCAATTCACGATAATCAATACACATACGCATTGACCCATCTTTCTTTTTAACAAACAATACCGGAGCACCCCACGGTGAAGAACTCGGTCGGATAAACCCACGATCTAATAGTTCTTGAATCTGTGACATCATTTTAGTGATTTCAGACGGCGCTAATCGGTATGGAACTTTTGCAACTGGAGTTGTTCCAGGAACCAATTCAATCTTATATTCAACTTCCCTTACCGTCGGCAGACCTGGTAACTCATCTGGGAACACTTCGGGAAATTCTGATACTATCGGAATATCGGCCACTGTTTTCTTTTCTTTCTTCGCATCAATCACATATGCAATAAATGATTCATAACCCTTTGCCATCGACCTTTTCGCTTTCATCATGGTTATCAACAGAAAATTATACCCTCCCCGCTCCCCTCGGGCCACAACACGGGTTCCATCGGTCGAACGAAAGGTAATCAATTTCCTATCACACTTAATATTAGCCCTAAGCGAGCTCAACCAATCCATTCCTAGTACTACATCAAAGCTAGGAATAGGTAACACTAAACAAGTCACCGGGAAAGACTTCCCTTCGATCTCTATACAAACCCCAGTCACATAGGTTGTGACGGGTGTGGTCTTACCATCAGCTACTTCTACACTAACCAGCTTGGGTAATACAGTAGCTGGTAAATTCAACTTAGCACAGAAATCTAGGGACATAAAACACCTATTGGCACCACAATCAAACAATACGCGAGCAGGTATTGAGTTGATTAGAAACATACCGGTGATTACTTCGTCGGTTGCCACAGCATTTTCCACCGACATCTGAAAAGCTCTAGCCTCTGCTGTTGGAGGGTTCTTCCTCTTCTACCCACTCGAGGCAGTTGACCCTCCAGCTGATGTTGAACACGCCCCTGACCCTGCCCCGGAACTACCACACTTCGACGGACAACTAATTGCACGATGCCCTGGTTTGTGACAACTCCAACATACACTATTTGGATACGGGCATGCTGAAGACTCATGCCCAACAACACCACACTTTAAGCATCTTCTTGTAGCCTCAGAACACTGACCACTGTGAGAAGATCGACACGTGTGACACCAATTCCCTTTACCTGATCCAGACCCAGAACTACTCTGACCAATTTTACCCTTCGATTTAAACCCACTAGACTTCTTGGATTTAGATCCTGATTGACCAGATACTTGCCCACCTTGTTGTAGCACATTACCAAACATTCTGTTTCTGGCGGCCTGAACATCACTTTCTACCATCTTAGCCATCACAACCGCTTGAGACAACGACGTAGCTGTTCTAACAAAAGTTCGGTACTCTGGCAAAATGATATTAACAAAATGTTGTATACGAGACGCTTCGTCTGGCACCCACTGTTGTACAAACCTTAGTTTATCCATATACTTCTCTACTACCTCGTCGATCGTCATTTGAGGTGCCATCTTCATTTCAAGAAACTCAGTCTTGATTCGGTTCATATTAAACGGATTACAGTACTGTTCACACACCTTTCCATGAAACTGCTCCCAAGTGATCATACTCACTTGTTCTTTCGGTATACTGGAAATCAAGGAATCCCACCAAATCATAGCCCTACCTTTCAACATTCGACTAGCATATGTCACTTTCAGCTCGGGTTCACACTGGCACGCTTCAAATACCCTTTTAATTTCTCGCAACCAATTGAGAGTTACAGTCGGATCAGTACTTCCAGAGAACTCAGAGGGTTTGCAATCACGGAAGTTCTTTTAAGTACACTTTTTGGGTGGTTGCATGTAAGGTTGTTGAAACATTTGCATTTGGTACGGGTTCATCATCATGGGATTTTGGTAAGTAAAAGTGTTTTGTGTTGGCATATAATATTGGTTAGGTATTTGATTCTGAAACTGGTTCTGGTGCACATTAGGTATCGTTTGGGATTGCGCGGTTGGGAATCCAGGTGGTGTATCATCATTTCCAGAATGCCTTGCCAATTCAAGCTCATTAATTTTGTCCTCAGCCTCTTTTAGCTTACTTTCTAATTGAAGAATGTAACTACTCTGATCATCATCAGACTCAACACCCTCTTCTGGTGCTCTGAATGTTCCGGGGTTAGATGGGCCAGTTGCGTTTCTATCAGCCATACCTGTGCTACAAAACAGCTCACACAAAAGCTTAGTGGATAACAGTTAGTTCAATCACAACTAACACACGTATATCCTATTTTCACTTAGCCCCCCACTCCCACAGACATGTTTGACTTGCCTCAGGGTTTGGGAACAAAATACGTGCACGTATTTGCTGCCAAACCTTGCTCTGATACCAACTTGTAACACCGGCCATTTTTTTTTTTTAAACACAGCGGAAGACTAATTAGCAAACACACTATAGGTTACGACATTATATTAAACTGAGTAATTAAGTTTACACAACGGTGTTACGTTATTACAAAACATGATTTATACAAAAGTCCACATCAGAGTTGGGTTGTCAAACATGTCTTCTGCATCAATACCCATTCCGACTAGCAGTACCTAAACCTGCAAAGGGGGAAACATGTGGGGGATTAGCGCACCGCTAAGTGAATGGAATCTATCTAACAGATATAGCTTAAGCCACACACAAGCTATATACATCAACAATACCTGCTAACTACCAACTAGCATACAAAAGACAATACGAGGATCGGCGGCTTGTACGAGCACACGACTCCCAGCTGATCGGGCCTGAGTCTACCGATAGTCCCTGCTACTCAATTCACAGTATAGTTATCCAGATGCAGGGGGTGCATCGTTCACACTATACTCCACAATTAGTAGCCTATGGACCCAACCTCCCCTAGGCACGGTTGACCTCATACGGACTCTAACCTCTCCTAGGCACGGTCTCGAGTCCCCATTCTCCCTAGGCCCGACTGGTGCCATTCACACAGTGTACACAAATTCACATACAACATCAGGCAACGATATTATTATTCTAACATGGCAATTTCTACACTATGCATGGTAAAAGAGTCGACCACAGTAGCATGATATGCTACTTAAACTCTATCCGTAGATAGACCCACTCACCAATTACCAGCAACTGCTCAGTTATTATTTCTGAGCTTCTTCCTTGTCCTTATCTCCTGAGAACAGCAAAAACCAAGTTAGAATAGTGTTCCCATCAAGATTAGACACACTGACAGCGAATTATAGCAAATTCATAAAAAAGTGCGTCCGCTAAAATTTTCATGCTTAACACTTGTGCACTTTCAAAATTTACATCCTGAACACCAAAATATAAACGGGCAGCATAACGGCTAGAAAAAGGCACTTTGGTAAAACATTCTGCCCTGGACACACAGTCGGTCGACTGACACTTACAGTCGGTCGACTGTCGACACAATCGGTCGACTAACCTGTCCAGTTGGTCGATTCATTGGGTAATACATCAATCGGCCGAAGGTAAATCTCAGTCGGTCGGTTCACTCGCCAGTCGGTCGGTTCACCCTCAGTCGATCGACTGTCGTTCGACAGTCGGCCGACTGTGTTCATCTTCCTCAGAAACTGAACAAAGGCTACGGACTTCACGATGAAATCCTCAAATCTCGATCTAGAGCTCGTCTTAAACACCAAAATCGACCACAACTTGTTCACTACTTGTTATAGACTCAAAACTCACAACAATTTGACCATAACAAAACTTAAATCACTTGTTTTGACACAAATTCAAGCTTTTTACAAAACTCACACAAAACCAAGAATTTAACAACGAATTGAACACAAAAACACATGTTACTTACCTTGATAGACTCAGTAATCTGTAAGAAACAAGATGGTATGAACAATTTGAGCTCTAGAACATAATTTAGGAATTAGGGTTTGGTTAGGTGGGAGGGATGAAGGTACGGTGTATTTTCTAAAAATGGAAAGAAAATGAGAAAGTGGCAGCTGGTATAACACTTAATTGTGTTATATCACAATACCTCTCAACACACGGGTATTTACCAGTTATCTGATATCTTTCGTACAGGATTAGGTAACCCAAACGAAGTCCAAATAAAATAAACAAACCTGTTCTGGGACCCTTGTCACAAACTGGACACAACACAAATATAATAAAACACTAATTAAATAATTAAAATAAAAGCACTTAAAACTAAGCACAAACCCTTAGGGCAAAATGGACAACTTACAACTAGCCCGGGTTTCAGTCTGTTACAGAATTGGTTAAAGAGTGAATTGAGTTTACGAGAGGTCGCGGGTTTGAGCCTGACTGTGGGCATTTTTTTTTTTGTTATCAGATTATTTGAGGTAGTAAATTCTTTCATTATTATTATTATTATTATTATTATTATTATTATTATTATTATTATTATTATTATTATTATTATTATTATTATTATTATTATTATTATTATTATTATTATAATTATTATTATTATCATTATTAGTATTATTATTATTATTGATATTGTTATTATAATTTATTGTTATTATAATTATTATTAGTATTACAAGTATTATAAATGTTATTATTATTATTATTACTATTAAAATATGTATTAGTTATCATTTATTATTAGTAATATGATTATAGTCACATTTATTAATAATATTACTATTATTATGATTATTATTAATAAATATTACTCTTATTATTATGATTAGGATTACGAAGCTTTAGCTATTAGTTTACAAATTAAACATGGAGATTCTAATTATGATTAACATAAGTATGGTTATTAATATTATCACTAGTAATGAAATTGCTACAATAATTATTATTATTAAGTATTATGGATTATTATAAAAAAATTATTTTCATTATCGTTATTAATAAACTTTTCATTTTATTAAAATTACTGTTATTATCATAAGAATTATTATTAAAACTAACATTAACAGTATTATCTATATCATTATTATTAAAATAATTACAATTATGAAAATAAAAGTATTAATGACGTTATTAAAGTTATAAGTATAAAAATGAAGATTTTATATACAAAAATATATTTAATTTACATAACTTAACTATAATAAAATCTCTATATATATAAAATGAAAATATATATAAATAAATAATAAAACTTATAAAGTATTAATATAACAAATACATTACTAATAATAAATAGATTTATTCGATTACGAGTATATGTTTTAATATATATATACAAATGATATAGGTTCGTGAATTCGAGGCCAACCCTACACTTGTTCAATGCCGTCATATTTATTTTTACTACAAAATACAGTATAGTGAGTTTCATTTGCTCCCTTTTACTCTTTACATTTTTGAGACTGAGAATACATGCGTTGTTTTTATTACTGCTTTATTAAATGCTTTTGAAAAATATTTTGAACTACAAATACATGAAATACTTTTATAAATGTTTGACGAGATAGACACAAGCAAAACATTCCTCGAATGAATTATTATGCAGACAGAAGTTCTGTGATTATTATTGAATTATGTGGACATGATAATTGCCACCAATTGATGAATATATTTTCCCCTGATTATTATTACTTGGTAACCTAAGAATTAGAATCGGGTATGGCCCTAATTCACATGAATCCTAAAGGTAGCTACCGGGTTTAACACCCCCACCTAGAATGTTCACTAGACGGAAGAGCTAGTGGGCGTAGTGTTTAGTACTTCGAAGTTTATATATTATACAGACGAGAGGTTCTGTTTTGGGGATATTATTTATGCGCATTATATGTTAAGGTCGGTTACCATGTTGAGCAATGAAATCGAAATGAATGTTATGTATCGAGAGAATGATTTTTATACACAGGTTATGTGTATTATTTTTGTGCACGAGATATGTGTATGATTATTTAAAAATCGCGAGGCAACCTACAGGGGAGACAAGGATACGAACCTACTCTGCTAAGCATTATGAAAAATGGTTTCGTATACGAGATAGGTGTACTGTATTTGAATCTTGTGGTCTATCAAAATGATGAATTTTATTGTTTACGATAAACTAATGAACTCACCAACCTTTTGGTTGACACTTGAAAGCATGTTTATTCTCAGGTATTAAAGAAATATTTCGCTGTGCATTTGCTCATTTTAAAGATATTACTTGGAGTCATTCATGGCATATTTCAAAAGATGTTGCATTCGAGTCGTTGAGTTCATCAAGATAGATAATAAGTCATTCATAGTTTGGATATATTATGAGATAGCATGCATGCCTGTCAACTTTCATTGTAATGAAATTTTGTCTTTTAAAAACGAATGCAATGTTTGTAAAATGTATCATATAGAGGTCAAATACCTCGCAAGATTACCAAATGTAATGTATTCGTCCTTATGGATTAGGACGGGTCGTCTCACAATTGCCATGTACCCTTACAAATTAGTGTTCTTTTGCTATGAATTTCGAATTAGAGTTGATGACTTTAGGGTTTGACTAGTTTTGACCTTTTGACTTATGAATTAGTTGATTCGAGGAATGAAACACTTTGGTCTATGTGTTTAAATGTGTGCTTTCAGTATGCTTGTACGGTTACTTAGGCTTACTTGGAATTGCACTTATCTAGTTTGACCCAAGTTGACCATTGTACCATTGTTGCATGTTGACCACGTATGGCCTAAACATTGAAGATTGTGAAGCTTGTTTGTGATTAATTGCGTTGTTTGTAGTTAGATTTAAATGTAGGGGGGATGTGTTGCCCATTGTTGGTTTGTTGTGGCATGTTTGATTTGTGCTAAATTTTGTGCAAACTTGGTTGTTGTTTGTTGCTTATGTTTCAGGGTAGAGGAAAAGGTAAAGGAAAACAACCCGAAGGAACCTCCTAACAACAACAAATTGCCAAAAACAAAAGGCAATGAAATAATGACCCACCACCACCAAATCCTCCATCACCACCAAGTTCTGAGGGGGATGAACCCCAAGGACAATACCAAATCAACCCATGGCTACGACTCATTTTAACCAAACAAAACGAGCCCGGGTGGCGTAAACGTTTATTAGACCGACTTGCAACCCGTGTCCTTGTTGCCAAGTACATCAATTGGAAACCTTTAAAAGATGTGGCTCTTTATCAAGATCTCTTGGACAATATTGTGGTTTATCCATCAACGGAAGATCGCGAAATAACCATAAATCCTTGATGGCCAATCTTTACTATTCGGGAACCCGTTTACCCAACAATCACCACGTAATTCCTAACAACCTTAAGTTTTAACCCCAAACCAACCCGAATCGATGAGGCGGGTTATATGACTTTCCGCCTCGGGGGTGTAGAACGCAATTTAAGTATGAACGAATGGATAAGAATCTTAGGGATTTATGAGGAATATGGGAATGATTTAGATGCTTTATGGACGTATTTGAAAGGTTGTAAAAAATTTTCAATGAGATTTGATTTTACTTATAAGTTTCCCCGAATGATTTATGGTCCTTTCATTCCCGGAAAATTTCCATGACCTTTTTAAAAGGGCACACTCGCCGCATGATCTACCTCGTTGTCACACGTGTAACTAATAATCGAGCCGAGGACCTCGATAAAATCTCCCACTTGGACATTTGGCTCAATTATGTAATCTTCAATGGTTGGAATGCACACATTCCAAACACTATTGCTTATATCCTTTATGACGAAGATGGTAAGAAAGCCGAAAAACCAACGGTGGGTGGCCATTTTGTAACCCTAGTTGCTAAGCATTTCAACATCAATCTTGATGATTTAGCGGGGAAAGGGTGGAAATGAAAACGACATTGATCAACGATTACTTTGGTTGTAAAATCTTGATGAAAGATGATGACGAGTATGTTGAGTATGTGAGACCACTCGATGAAACAAACCAAGCCCAAAACCAAGAGCCAAACCCGAACCAAGCCAGAGGAAGTGGGAGTGGGAGTGTACCACCCCAAAGGGGTTATGACTTTAACCCACAAACCATGCAATTCTTCCAAAATCAATTTGATGGGGTCAATTAAAACATTAATCAAACAGCATACGTCCTTGGTTACACCCAAGCGGGTCAAGGGCGGGACATCTCATGGCTATGCCACTCAATGGAAAGGACTCACGCGAACCCCAATGCCCCTCTCCCTTACAATGAAACTTGGGACGCATACGTGGAATCTACCCCACCACCACCTTTTCCAACTCCCTATATTGAAGCATTTTCCTTGCGTCGTGCTCAAGAGTTGCATGAACTACATCAACAAAGCTACAACAAGAAAGGATGCGACAAGAGGAAGAGGAAAGGAGTAGGGCTGAATTTAGTGATCAAGGCGGTTCAACCTTTGGTCCGGGTGGATGGTTCAATAATTTTTGGCCATGATATGGCTTATGTTGGTATGTTCTTTAACGGTTGGTACTTTTATGGTTTTGTGGTTTGTGTTGGATTATTTTCAAAACATTGATAATGTAATAATTTGGGAGGAGGGGTTGGTGATTTGCTACAATATTTGGTAATTTGTGATGGATATTCGTATGTTGGTAAACATTTGGTAATTTTATTTGTTTGTGTTGGTATGGTAGGAGGATTTGAATAATCTGGAGGGTTGGTAATTCCCGGATCAAACATTTGATCAATTTGGCTATGTTATGTAATAACCTCACACTTTCTTAATTCTATGTGTAATAGTTTATTAGGATTGTGTTGGTAACCTTCATTCTTATGGTTATGTATGTTTGTGTTGGTGATCTTTTATCTTATGCTTGATTTGTGTTAGCATAGTGATATTATTTTGTGGTTGTTTGTGCTAGTGATTTGGTTGGTTGTGAACATATTGTGGGTGTTAATACTTGTACATGTATCACCCCACCCATTTTGTACCTTGTGAGTATAATTGCATTGTAGGGAAAATCATTGTGCAAATGGTTCCTTACTTTGGTTCAACAAGTGGTACAACAACATGAAAGTGAAATGGTGGCTATGTTTTTCCCAAATGGCGACAACAAAGATCATTTGATCTCTATTCCTGGTCTCTTTCTCTTGTCTTCTCTATTCTTTTCCAAAATGTCCCACTGTTTTACTCATTTTTTTGTTCAATATAATGAAGGCATTACATTACACTAGATGTAAGGGGAGAGTTAAATTTTGGGCCATTTTAAAATTTTTTGAATAAAACTTGTCACATACACCTAAAACATGATGAAACTTGCATTGTTAACACAATTTTGGAACAAATGAATACCATTTAACATATAAAAAATTGGGACTTTAAAATGAAAAAAATGGTAAAAACAATTGTAATAGCAAGGATAATTCAAAATAGCTTTTGTTTGGAAGTAAAGTCTTTCATTATTTGCAACAAGCGAGTGGTTAAAGATCTTAACTTTAACACTCTTGAGTGAATCAAAACCACTCACATTAGGAAGTAAAATCCTCCACTTTAAAGAGATTCATATGCTTAAAAAGTAAAACATTTTTCAAGAGAATCAATTTGTGTATGGAAGTAAAGTCTTCCATGATTGTTTCAAAAACCAAGTGTCTAAAGCCTCAAGCTTTAACACTTTCAGATGATTCAAGTCCATCCTTTAAGGAAGTAGAGTCTTGCGAATGTCATTTTACTTGGTGTGGGAGACTTCTTAATCCACATCATTTCATTATTGATATTGGTTGATGCATCATTTCATGATGTGTCATACCGATGTATCATACTATAGGAAGAGGAGCCTCGAGCTTCACAAAGTACTATCTTCTTCATGAAGAGCAATGGCTTCGTGCTAGTGTTGCATAGAAAACACACGCCATAGCCAAAAGTTATGACACCAAGTTCTTTCAATTAACGAAAAGGTAGTACCTACTTCCTACTTTTTCTTAAAATAAGCATAAAAGCTTGATATGTGGGAAGTAGCTAAGTAATTAAAGCTTCAAGCTTTTGCACTTTCAGGAGAATCAAGTCCTCCCATTTTAGGAAGTCAAGTCTTCCTGAGCACGTTCTACCTTTGGCCTTCTCATCTAGATCCTAAAACACCAGATTCTAGTAACGATTGGTCACTTGCGTCGTGTCGTAAACTATTACCAAGTTGATCGTGGATGGCACCCTAAACACTCACTTAAGGTAGTTGTTTTCCCATCGATATCTATACCAGATAGTTTGTCTACAGGGAGGGTAATTACCCGTGCAGTCGCCCAATAACTGGGATGGCTTGTATGCACATAGCATTTTTGAGCCCAATATAGTTATTGTTCCATCGCCTTCGAACCGGGAGGTAGTTCACTATGTTATATACGGGTACAATAATTATCCGTGCGGTTGTCCCAAAACCGGGATGGCTTCAGATGCACAAAGCTTTTAAAACCAAAAATTTCTGGAAAACTCGTCATGTGTAACAACTTGACTTGTTTTCCCCTTGTAAAATGAAAAAATGGTTTTCTAAGGCCTTGTTTTTTCTAAGGTCTTGTTTTTCATAAGGCCAAACTTTTTCTTGGGTGACTCATGACATTGGCGCTCCATACACCGAAGTGAATCATTTGGAAAATCATTGACTTGTTGATGAGGAAGAGAGTTAAATGGTGGGGGTGAAGTTTGAAGTTTTGTGATTTGAAGAATGCTCCTAGAAAGGTTTGCACTAAAAGTTCGATTATTGATATTGCTTGATCTAAATATGAAATATTGTGGATATTGTTGATTTAGAGCCTTTCTAGGGAGCAAATTGTATTTTGGTTTGTTTGAGTTAGTTGAAATTATAAGTTAGATAGTTAGGCTTGAATGTGGATGGTTTTGAGGATGTTTGTGAAGGTTTGAAGTTTGAAGAATGAAGTCTTGTTTAGGAATAGTGGTGGTTGCTTTTGAGGTTTAGTTGTTGAAGATTGTCGAGTTGGAGTTTGAAGGATTAGAAGTAGGAGTGGAAATTGATGGTCGATATTGGAAGAGCACTAGTTTTTGAAGATCATTTGAGCCTTCGAAGTTGCATAACATGGAGGTAACTCTTTATGTTCGATTCTTGCCCTTGGATTTGATCTTGGAATGTTATTATTCGTTAGAGGCTTATCTCCAGTTCTTGTTTGTTTTGTTCTTGCTTTTAGACAAGCAAGGTTCAAATGTATGGGGTTTGATATAGCTCATTTACACTACGTTTGTCAATGCAATATCTACTTCGATTTTGATCCTTATTATGCTTAAAAGTGAAGAAAATGGGAAAAGTCGTGTCCTAAGTATGATTGCAGTCTTGGGTATGAAATTGGTGCAAAATTGACCAATGTGTTATGCAAAAAGTTCAAGAAAACTGGAAAGTGCTGAAAAATATCCAAGAACGACGTTCCAGAATACTGGAACGGCGTTCCAACGAGCTGAACGACGTTCCAAACCAAAGGAACGACGTTCCAATTGCAAGATAGGCATTCTGAGTATGAAGAATAACGTTCTGATTATGAAGAACGGCCTTCTGAGTATGAAGAACGGTGTCCTATTACAAAGGAAATGAAGAAAAGTTGAACATAACTTATAGAGGAAGAATTGGGTATGACGTTCCTAATTAAAGGAACGGAATTCCACCATTAAGACTAATAGAACGACCGGCGTTCTGCTTCTACAACCAAAGGAATGACATTCCATTTAGAGGAACGGCGTTCCACCTGCGAATTCTGGGCAGATTTTAAGAAGTGGTATAAATAGAATGAGATGGGGTTTCGTTTGGAGGGTGGTGAGAAAGGAGGTTAAGTATGTTTTTGCAGCTCATTAATTAGTTCTTAATTAGAATTTTCAACAAAGTTTCATCAATTTCATCATCTACATCTAAGATTTGGGGCTAGTTCAAGATCTAGGTCTTGTATCTTCATCTTCTACATCTAGCTTCAAGTTTTATTTTCCTAGTTTGGTATAATTTCAACTTTAATCTTTTAATATGTTGTTTAGATCTTCTTTTACTTTCATTATTATGTTAGTTCTAGCCATGCTTGGCTAGAATCTCATATGCATAATTAATTATGAAGCTTGTAAGCTAAGAATTGTTCAATATTTGTGTTATGATTGTGTTTGAATGGAATTCATGAGTTGTTGATTGAGTTGTGTTATTAGAATTAGCTAAAGAACATTTGCTATTCATTGTTTTGAATGTCACTTTGATTATATGAGTTAACTAGTTCTTCAAAGGGATTTGATCAACAAACTAATTCATACTTCAACACTTAGTTTGGTTTTTCAACTAATTCAACTAATTCTTGGTTTGGATCGTTTTTCAATTGGTCCTTAGTCAAAATAGCAAAGTTTGGTTTTTCTCAAGGGATTTTGATTACCAAAGGATTTTAATGGATTTTAATCTAAGTTAAGTACTAATGGCTTTGTCATGATTCAACTACATCTTATTAATGTAAGCTTATGGGAATTTGAAAATGTTGATTTGATCACTAGAGTTTTGGTAGGGATACTAAAATACATTGTTTGAACACAATTTGGTCTTAACTAGTCAAAAGAACAATTTGAATGCTTTAAGTGAATTAGTTAAGTGTGCATGTTTTTAATATTGTTATTTACAAATCATTTCTACTTACTTGCTAATATTGCAAGTGTCTTCAAAACGTTTTTCAAAACACAAACCCCCCAAACAAACCTTAGGATAATTATTAGTTTTCATTGATTCAATTGGCATTAACGCTCCCTTGGGACGAATCTTAAACGCAAAACTTGCTAATACAAAGACCGAGTTATCGTTTCTCGTTGCTTGTCACATTAGTCGAGTCCACGTTTATTTCAAATATATATTCAAAAGAAGCAAGTATGTGCAAGCAATTATACGCACATAAACGTTTTCGGGCAAAAACCCAAACCTCATTACAGAGATTCAATTTTTATCGCGAAAGGCAGACAAAATGGACCGTAATCTTAGAATATGGGTCGATAAAACATCTCCAGAGTCGTTTCATGAATTGAACAAATACCTTAGAGGATTTTAAAAGTTTTAGAGACCTTTCACCCAGGGATGGCAATGACCACCCGATCCAGTGGATATCCACCCGATCCACCCGCTTCGTAATGAATATGGATGAAACTAAATGGATATGGATACGAATATGGACAAACCTAAATGGATATGGATATGGATATGGACATGGATGAAAAGTTTCATCCATGGATTAATCCATTATCACCCGAAATACATATACAAATACATAAATATAGATATATGCTTACATATTTACTATTATATATGCTTTTTTCGAGAGATTTACATTTTGCGTTCAAAATTATAATGAAATAACTATGATATATTACAATAAAACACAACACGTATATCTGACAAAATAAACATACAAATTACATATTTGATTTTTCACATTCTATGTTCTATAGTAAATTCAATAGATTGTGTTTAATCTTCGACAAAGATAAAACATTTTTGTTGATAGAATTTAATTATGTCATGTCGCTACTACAGAACGGGATATTTGGACGTGTGTAAAAGGCCATGTAGACGTGTTGAATGACACGTCTAAATGGCACAGCTCTAATTGATATTGCCAATTACACCGGTTCCTTGCACCAGTCTAATAAACTTATATAGACGTGTCGAATCTCAACAAATAGACGTGTTCAACAGAGGTTAGACGGTAGGTAGTTAGACGTGTTTCGTTATCTCAATTAGACGTGGTCCGTTATGTCAGTTAGACGTGTTCCATTACTTTAAATAGACGTGGTCAAAAGCCATTTGGATGTGTTCCGTTAGTGTAATTAGTCGTGTTGTTAGTAAGAACTAGACGTGTTCTTGATGAATTTGAAAACCCAATTAGTCGTGTCCCGTATTAACTTGTGCCCGCCATTTTTTTCCCAAATTTTTTAAATATCAGAATATAATATTAAATTTTTATATTTTTAAATAGCCGCTAATATCAACTACCATTCAAAATTTCACGTCAAATACAACAGACTATCAATTAGACGCGTTAGCAAATAGACGTGTTAGCAATTAGACGTGTTTGCAAGTTACCAATTAGACGTGTTAGCTAGGTAAGTTTCTGCTGGCAATTAAAATGTGCTGTAAAAGTGGTTTAACTGAAAAAATTATTACATGATTATAAATAAATGTATAAACATTCTACAGATAGACAAATTAAAATTGTTACACCACACTCAACTATACAATTGACATAATGTATTTGATTTGTACCTATATCTGACAAAATGTAATACAAAATACATCTATCGTCAATATACTTTAAACATAGAAAAACGAAGGTCTTTGCACCAAATATATATCACGCCCAACTAGCATTCTGCCCATTTTGTAAGCATCCAAGTATGTCATTCTGCTATAAACCTACATAAACATCCAAATATGACATCAATTAATGCAAACTTGATATGCAAAATGATTCTTGATCAGTGCAAATAGTAATACAAACAGTTAATTTAACTTATAATTATACAACCATTATCACATACCTTGTTGAGATCAAAAAGGACTCCACAAATGCCATCTTTCAAAAATATCGTCTAGATCGATGGTGTAACAACCCAACCCGTTAACCAACCAAAAACGCGGAAATAAAAAAAAATTTTAAAACTGATCTGGACGGTGCGCGGCGCGCACCACTGCCTGTGCGCGGCGCGCACAAGGCCTGAGACAGTTCTGATCAAAATGTCCATTTTTCGCGAAAAGATCTTCGACTTCCCGACACTTTTAGACCAAATGCTTTTCATAACAATTTATATTAGTTAAAACTAACACGTTCCAATAATAAAATGAGTTTTACGAGACCGGGCCCACATCGGTCGTTATACGACTTTCGTACAAAATACAAGTTTCGACCACATGATTTTTAACACAAAATAAAGACCGAGCATGGCGACTGGGGATACGCTACCCAATCCTAATCAATCCAAAAGCAAGATCTTCTAAAGCAACTATGCAAGTCCTCTAATCCTCGCGCTTACCCGAGCCACCATCCGCATGCAATCTATAAAAAGAGTCAACAACGAGAGGGTAAGCTAACGCTTAGTGAATGATAATATACTACATACATATATATGTATAAAATGAATACGCCACACAAATATCAAATACCGCATACCGAACAACCAAGCATAAAGGCAAGCTAGTCTAGGCGTACCGTACAAACACTAAGCACGAGCTAAGATACAACAACAAAAATATAAGTTCACCAACGACGATGTGAACCACGCCAAATAGCTACACCCGGAGGGTTAGCTACAACACAACAATACATTAATATATAACAATATAAACGAACAAGGTTAACACCTTAACCCAATACCGAGAACCAAATACCACAATGAAGATTGGCCGAACTACACGAGCCTTAGTAATCCGAAACCACACGAGATTACTATCTGCACAACATCGAGGTTGGCCGAACTACACGAGCCTTAGTAATCCGAAACCACACGAGATTACTACCTCAATAAGATGACCGAACTAAATGAGTCACCATGAATCCGAACTACACGAGATTCATTTTGATAAGATGACCGAACTACACGTGTCATCGTGAATCCGAACTACACGCGATTCACTTCTCCAACTCAAACCCACGGTCACGGGATTATAAAATCCACCACATCGGGGTTATCCACAACCACATCACAATACATGTGATAACGCACACACAAGTGTACACCTTGCCAAAAGGAGGTCAACCAAAACGCACAACCGTGCCAATTGGACTCATACCAAAGTCCATCGAATCCACATATATGTGAAGTGAGCTCTATAACCGAGTACCACTTCACCCGACCCGCACCCATCCTACACATACATATGCACATAGGATATTAACACTCACCTTGTCGCCTTGATGAATGCTTCCAAGTAAACCGCAAATCGCCAATGGAAAGTACCTATTCCATTATCACAAATTCAACAACACACTTAGATTGGATTTACAAACCAAACCAATTTGACACTTAATGCAAATTCGACCCAAATGCACTTCCAAGTACAAACCGCGCCCAAAATTAACCAATAATCACTAACACAAGTGAGAATGGTCCTAACACGCTAATTAAACCCGAACACAAGTGTTAAACACTTACAAATCTCCAAATTGCCCATAAACCCTAATTTTGACCCATAAGGTCAAAATCTCACCATTTACAAGTTTTGACACCAAAACACCTTTAACTCGGTTTTATACTTCAACTTAATCCATTTTAAGTTTATAAACCTCATTAAATCGCAAATTGGGTCATAATCATCACTAAACCCTAATTTTGACCCAAAGTCAAAACTAGTCAACCAAATAACCCTAAATGGGTTTCAATACTTCCATAATCACTAACTTAAGTGATTGAACCCAATTTCAAGTCCTAATCATGGCCAATTAGTTCACCAACCCAAAATCCACCAACAATAACAACAAACCCGATTACTAGCATCACTAAACTCACTCCAAGAGTTTAAATGGGTTTCTCATCAATTTAAGTTCAAACCCTAACTTGATTATCAAAATCAAACAATGAAATTCGGAGTTAGAACTTACCACAACCACCAAAATGTAGCTAGGAACGAGGTGAACAACTTTAAAACCCGAGACTTGATCAATTCAAGCTCCTTCTTCTCCAAAACCCCAAATCTCTCTCTAGAAATCTCCCTCTCTCTCTAGAATGATTTGAGAGTGTTAATGGATGTGAAATGTGATCCAAAATTGAATCTAACCAGCTGATATGGCTTCACATCCGGCCTCAAGTGAAAAGACCAAAAAGCCCCTCATTAAACCCAAAATAGAAAAAACAGAATTCTGTCGCTGGGCTCGTGCGCGGCGCGCACCCATGGGTGTGCGCGGCGCGCACCCATGTCTGGGCAGAATCTGAACTTTGTTTAATTACACAATGCTTCCTGCACTTTATGTAGCATAATTACACTTCCGTATAATAAATATTAGGGTCTTACAACTCTCCCCCACTTAGAATCGATCACGTCTTCGTGATCCTCGTCACTTAACCAAACGGACCACACTCCACGGTCCTCAACCATAAGTCCCAACCGACCTTCCTAGGCAATTCTTCCCAATGAATCGCCTTTAAAAACTAAATCGTCACCCGCGATTTATCAAATCCACCAATCCGAGCACTAAAACCATGCTCATTCCCCAATATCGGGAGAATTCAACCAATCTCGTGCCGAGATATCAATCCCTCAGCGTACCCTTACCGAGTAAAACGCTAAAAGCAACCAAGTCTCAACCTAAGGTCAACAACCCGAAACGATGAAGACCGAACCAAACGAATCCTTACGAATAACACCAATCACTAAACATCCCTTGTAGTGCGCAATACGACCAATACGCAACTACCGTAACATCATAACAAACGGTTAAAACCGATAGCGCCCAAAACGATCATGGCAACGCTAGATCCCAAGGTGTACAAAATCGACTATCGTCACACCCGTAACAACATGTGAGCGAAACACGGCTATCGCATCACTAAATCATACAACATGGTCCTCACGACCCCACCATCGGTGTATAAACAACCGATAGATCCCACAACATGGTCCTTACGACCCCACCATTGGTGCATAAAACAACCAATAGATCACACCACACGAAGGCTGGCCGAAAACACACGCGCTTTAGTGAATCCGAACTACACGCGACTCACTACCTTCACCACAACACAATCGGGAATGGCCGAACTACACACGCCATAGTGAATCCGAACTACACGAGTCATTTGTGAATCCGAACTACACGAGACTCACTCCTCAATACAATGACCGAAACCACACGAGTCATTTGTGAATCTGAACTACACGAGATTCACTTCCACAACATCGAGGTTGGCCGAACTACACGAGCTTAGTAATCCGAAACCACACGAGATTACTACCTCAATAAGATGACCGAACTACACGAGTCACCATGAATCCGAACTACACGAGATTCATTCCGATAAGATGACCGAACTACATGCATCATCGTGAATCCGAAAACACACGCGATCCATAACCATGATGAAGTCAGCGGACCCGAAGATCATGCTTCACCAATCTCAACACCGGATGAAGTCAGCGGACCCGAAGATCATGCTTCACCGATATAACACCACGCTCATGATGAAGTCAGAGGACCCCGAAAGTCATGCTCCACCAATCACGTACTCCCATGATGAAGTCAGCGGACCCTAAAGATCATGCTTCATCAATCAACCATACCATAATGAAGTCAGCGGACCCCGAAAGTCATGCTTCATTAATCACAATCCCATGATGAAGTCAGCGGACTCCGAAAGTCATGCTTCATCAATCAACAATCCCACGATGAAGTCAGCGGACCCCGAAGGTCATGCTTCATCTATCACATACGCACTTTCGGCCTCAATCACCGAGTCGTACAACATCACGCTCTGCTATACTACAGTGAACCCTAGCGGACCACTAACCATCCATAATCGAGCAAGAACCACCTATACCAAACATAGGTACCAAACAATAATTCTCCAAAAGAGAACCCGACACACACCTCCCTTAACCGAAGGATTTCACCTTGCTCGCCACACACGTCAATTATCTCTCAACGAGATTTACCACATTACCACCTCGGTGGAAATTTCCAATCCAAACCATAAGTACAATTTATCCGAAATCGTACTCTACCACAAATCGACCAGAACTAGGTCTCGACAAAATTTCCGGATCTACCAAAAACATCATCTGAAATCTCACACTAAATCTTCCTCGTGCGGGAGTGTAACTCCCCCACTTGGAACCGCGTTCCGATACCACAACTTGTACACCCGTACAATGTTACCAAGGTAGACTTTACCAACAATTGGGTACACACGACCCATCACCACATCTTGCTCTAACCTTGAGCACACGATGGATTTCAAAACCATCCTTAAACACTTCGAACGAAAAGTGTACTACGATTTCACAAACCATACCCTCGCAATCATCCAATTGCTTTAGTTTGTCAAATTTCACCTAGTCACTCATGTACCTAAGGGTTTCTCCAGGTACCCTAAGTACAATGTAACCACAACCTAATCGGAGTCGAACACCATGCTAGTAGGTATAAAAGAGGCACCTAATGTTGCGTCATAAAGACTCCATTACCAACACACATCGAGATTTAAAACACTCGATCTCAAGGGTTCCAACCAACTGACGAACCTCATGATTCATCACTTCATCATAAAAGCAAACACGCGCTTAACAACCAAACACCAAAACCATTTCCGTGGCTTGGTAGAAACGTTTCCCAAATACTAAGGAATGCTTGATTGCACCAAGTCTTACGCCCTTTGCCCGTCAATCAAACATCAACATATGGTACTTCCTTTAGGAACGTCACCCACAACAATAACATGCACAACAAAAGGCATACTACACAAACTCAAACGGCACTTAATAAATAATCAAAAGACATATTTATTAAATTGAAACGTACCTTAACGTCTCCTTGCCGCACCCGTCCCCGCTAACTTGGGACATTCCGACTTACGATGTCCTTCTTTTTGGCAATTGAAGCACACCATACCATCACCCTTTGGTACCGAACATTCCCAAGACTTATGACCCCTCACGCCACAATTGTAACATCTAGCCGCACTAGAATCCGACATACCCGTTCGCGTACCACCCGTGCTCACACTCGGACCCTTAGCCCTCTTACTCGGAGCACCATACGAAACGACCCTTCGCTCACTAGAAGGTTCACCCTTTTTCGATCGTGAATACGACTCGAAACCTCTAGCCAAGTCGAATAATTCCGAAAACGATTTCGCTTGACCCGACTAATTTTACTTTTCAAGTCATCATTCAAGGTCCGATAGAAATCCCCCATCAACAAACGATCATTCCCCAAATACTCCGGAAAAAAACGAGCCTTCGCCATAAAGGTCGTCTTGAGAGTACTCAAATCCATAGATCCTTGTAGAAAATTTCGCAACTCATTACGCAATTCCCACAAATCAGCCGAAGTCCGGAACTCCTCGAAGAATTCCTCCTTAAAGTCATCCTACGATAAAGCCATAAACGTCTCGCCACCGACAAGATCAATCTTACCATCCAACCAATCCCTTGCCCAACCCCGCAACAAACTCGAAGCAAGTCTCGTCTTTCTCTCAGGAGGGCAATCAATAGTACGAAAACACCCTTCGACATCCGAAATCCAAGTTGTGCTTATCAAAGGATCCGGTTTCCCGTCATACATCGGGGGTTTAGTCCTCATGAAGCTCTTAAGACAACGCTCCATTTCACTACTACCCTGAAATTCGGAATACTTCCTACCCATTCTTTCTTCCAACGCACCCATTTGCTCCGCAACGGCGGCCGCAACTCTAGTATTAACCTCCTCGTCATTCGTCTCGATCTCGTTTCGCGTCGCCATTCTAAAGAATGCAAAACGATTAGTCCATGAACGTATAAAACCATACGCACCACACTGCCCCATCTTGCTAAACACTCATCGTACATCACTTGTTAGACACGATTTGCACCCGTAATAAGGTTTGCAAGTCCTTATTACGCACACACGTCATCTCAACTCGTTAGTACAATGACCGCCTCGCTCGATGATATAACCAACACAACCAAAATTCTATGCGATACAAACACACGCGAGAATTATTACCACAACACAAATAATATATTAATAATATCCGCATTACCAATATAAACGTTAATCAACCTATAAACAAGGCACTAACTAAACCCATTCCGACCCGTAATCCTACAAGTCCCGCAACAAAATAGCACACACAAAATTCTAAGTCTAGGCACCTATCTCAAGTCACCTAAATCCCTTAGACCATGCTCTGATACCACTTGTAACAACCCAACCCGTTAACCAACCAAAAACGCGGAAATAAAAAAAAATTTAAAACTGATCTGGAGGGTGCGCGGCGCGCACCACTGCCTGTGCGCGGCGCGCACAAGGCCTGAGACAGTTCTGATCAAAATGTCCATTTTTTGCAAAAAGATCTTCGACTTCCCGACACTTTTAGACCAAACGCTTTTCACAACAATTTATATTAGTTAAAACTAACACGTTCCAATAATAAAATGAGTTTTACGAGACCGGGCCCACATCGGCCGTTATACGACTTTCGTACAAAATACAAGTTTCGACCACATGATTTTTAACACAAAATAAAGACCGAGCATGGCGATTGGGGATACGCTACCCAATCCTAATCAATCCAAAAGCAAGATCTTCTAAAGCAACTATGCAAGTCCTCTAATCCTCGCGCTTACCCGAGCCACCATCCGCATGCAATCTATAAAAAGAGTCAACAACGAGAGGGTAAGCTAATGCTTAGTGAATGATAATATACTACATACATATATATGTATAAAATGAATACGCCACACAAATATCAAATACCGCATACCGAACAACCAAGCATAAAGGCAAGCTAGTCTAGGCGTACCGTACAAACACTAAGCACGAGCTAAGATACAACAACACAAATATAAGTTCACCAACGACGATGTGAACCACGCCAAATAGCTACACCCGGAGGGTTAGCTACAACACAACAATACATTAATATATAACAATATAAACGAACAAGGTTAACACCTTAACCCAATACCGAGAACCAAATACCACAATGAAGATTGGCCGAACTACACGAGCCTTAGTAATCCGAAACCACACGAGATTACTATCTTCACAACATCGAGGTTGGCCGAACTACACGAGCCTTAGTAATCCGAAACCACACGAGATTACTACCTCAATAAGATGACCGAACTACACGAGTCACCATGAATCTGAACTACACGAGATTCATTTTGATAAGATGACCGAACTACACGCGTCATCGTGAATCCGAACTACACGCGATTCACTTCTCCAACTCAAACCCACGGTCACGGGATTATAAAATCCACCACATCGGGGTTATCCACAACCACATCACAATACATGTGATAACGCACACACAAGTGTACACCTTGCCAAAAGGAGGTCAACCAAAACGCACAACCGTGCCAATTGGACTCATACCAAAGTCCATCGAATCCACCTATATGTGAAGTGAGCTCTATAACCGAGAACCACTTCACCTGACCCGCACCCATCCTACACATACATATGCACATAGGATATTAACACTCACCTTGTCACCTTGATGAATGCTTCCAATTAAACCGCAACTCGCCAATGGAAAGTACCTATTCCATTATCACAAATTCAACAACACACTTAGATTGGATTTACAAACCAAACCAATTTGACACTTAATGCAAATTCGACCCAAATGCACTTCCAAGTACAAACCGCGCCCAAAATTAACCAATAATCACTAACACAAGTGAGAATGGTCCTAACACGCCAATTAAACCCGAACACAAGTGTTAAACACTTACAAATCTCCAAATTGCCCATAAACCCTAATTTTGACCCATAAGGTCAAAATCTCACCATTTACAAGTTTTGACACCAAAACACCTTTAACTCGGTTTTATACTTCAACTTAATCCATTTTAAGTTTATAAACCTCATTAAATCGCCAATTGGGTCATAATCATCACTAAACCCTAATTTTGACCCAAAGTCAAAACTAGTCAACCAAATAACCCTAAATGGGTTTCAATACTTCCATAATCACTAACTTAAGTGATTGAACCCAATTTCAAGTCCTAATCATGGCCAATTAGTTCACCAACCCAAAATCCACCAACAATAACAACAAACCCGATTACTAGCATCACTAAACTCACTTCAAGAGTTTAAATGGGTTTCTCATCAATTTAAGTTCAAACCCTAACTTGATTATCAAAATCAAACAATGAAATTCGGAGTTAGAACTTACCACAACCACCAAAACGTAGCTAGGAATGAGGTGAACAACTTTAAAACCCGAGACTTGATCAATTCAAGCTCCTTCTTCTCCAAAACCCCAAATCTCTCTCTAGAAATCTCCCTCTCTCTCTAGAATGATTTGAGAGTGTTAATGGATGTAAAATATGATCCAAAATTGAATCTAACCAGCTGATATGGCTTCACATCAGGTCTCAAGTGAAAAGACCAAAAAGCCCCTCATTAAACCCAAAATAGAAAAAACAGAATTCTGTCGCTGGGCTCGTGCTCGGCGCGCACCCATGTCTGGGCAGAATCTGAGCTTTGTTTAATTACACAATGCTTCCTGCACTTTATGTAGCATAATTACACTTCCGTATAATAAATATTAGGGTCTTACAGATTGTAGAAAGGCAACGTTCATCCCACGAAAGCTGTAGATTTCAAATAGATTCCCAATATATACTTTATTATATAATTTATATTAACATATATAATAAAGTAAAAGTTTTATTTAAAAATATACAAACAAAAATAATTTAGTAATTTTTCACAATACCAACAACTTACTTCATCAATACGAAATTCTCTCTTTATACCACCACTTGCGATCGAATACATCCAACTGAGGACATAGTAACCACACTCCCAACTGCCTGGTTGTTGATTGCACTGCATGACAATTGCAAACGCATTTAACATGTAAAACATATACAATAACATTAACATAAACATATGAACCTCAACATTAACATAAGACTATAGATGTTTGTACAAACCTTGACTACTTCCCATTTCAAAGGACCCCTAGCCCTATTGAAAATTAGATAAAAATACAAATAATTAACAGTTAATGCAGAATACTGTTATTTAGAATATTATTTAAATAAACAATTAATTAAAATAAACAAAGCCGTCTTATTGATTTATACAATCTGCTAGTAGATAATTGTTTATCGTCTTCTGTTGTTTCCTATTCAGTGAATCAAGTATAATTCCCTTGTTCTCTTTTAGCGATACAAAAAACAACACCCAGTGGCCTCTAGAAAAACAAAAACAACGTTCATTTAGAAGACAAAATATATATAAGCATTGTTATATATATTAGTAATGATATAATTTAAAGATTTACATACTTCTAAACATATGATGCAAAGAAATAATCATAAGTGGATTTGAAGGCGGTCTTCAAGTAGTCTATCACATCATTTTTGCCAGATTCAATCAATTTGCCTTGGATCGAATAAGGGTTAATTAACCCATATGGTTTGGTAAAGGCTATTCTCATAAAGTTGTGTAGACCCCTAAAAAATATGAAGTAAAAGGCCAAATGATGTTACCGTTCAACTTAAACTATAGTCAAACATGTGCATAAGTAAAATATGATACATATGAAAACATGTTACTGTCAATGTAACCTATATGAATATGAAAACATGTGCAAAAGATAACATAAATGTACTTACATCATGAAGAAAAATATAATGCTGCAATCCAACCAACCCTTTTTCCAAAATGTCATGATGTCATCAACATCAATCGTAGTTACCAAATTACCTGTTACGCCTGCAAACACACCAGGAGGGGTATTAAGTGTACATCCGGATGTAGGATCTTCTCTAGTCATCCATCTAGTATACACTTCTTGTACAATTGGTCTGTCAGGTATGGCATTCTCCAATATGATCAGCTGGGTAAGCACATCTTGTTTTTTCTTTTTTTTGTAAATCTATTATTGGTTGGTTAGTTGCAACAACCTGAACACCACATCATCAAAAAAAATTTATATATTAATATAATTTTATAAGTTGAATTATATATGGTGAGTACTTCGTTGAACATATACCTGCTTACTAATAGGAGCAGCACTTATATCTATCTGCTTATTACTTGGAGCAACATTTTTATCAATTTTTTTTTTTTTTTGTAATTCATCAGTGTTTGATTTTGTTTCACACTCCTGTTAACAAATATAATATTTACATTAAAAATAGTTACTAATCACACTAGTTTTGTAGTTACTGTTGTATAGTGATTTATCATTTTAGGAAATTCTAAAAATAAGCAATTATGTCGGTACCTTTTTATTTAACAGACTCATTCTCAAGACAGGCCATGGTATGAAAGCCCCTACAGCTTCCTTCAATGTATTAATCTCAAAATCTTTATCTGGTATTGGAAGCAACACAGATTCATAGCGAGGCAAGACATGTTTTACTGACACCTTCATGTATCCTGGTAACATACGTTGTCCATGTATTAGGGTATGGTCGGTTCCATACAAAATCCCCCTAGCACACGGTACAGGTTATGTACTTTTGGGATTCAGCAACATGATTTTCTGTATGCGTCTATAGTGAACATGAATAAGGAAAAATTACATTTACAGTTAAAAGTATAAAGTTATGTATCACATAGAAGAATAATGAGCAAAATTTTTTTACAATAATTGAGAGTAAAAACAATAACCTTTATTTGTTGCAATTCAATCACTGATTGTGGTGTCAACCCTGGTATTTTCCCATTACTTTCTTGCACAGTACGATCGAAGGGAGCCATTTTCATAACAGGGCATTGAACATGTAGTCCTACGACCTCCTTTAAGATCTCCTTCTTCGAATCTTTTGAAACGCCTTTTAGCGGTATTGGAATTCTAGTGGACATGTAACCCTTAATAATTTTTGTTATTTTAACCTTCATGTAAAAAGGTAACACTTTTTCCCCATCTACTTCTGTATCTTCGTTGGTTGGGTATATCGTACCCAACGCACATACAATATGGTTTATACGATCCGGGTCAAATAAGTAGACTACAACCGGCTCCTAAAAACAAAAGCAAAACAAGAAATGTATTTATTAGTTTATAATCCAATTTTAAGTGAATGAAAAACTGCCAATTACCTGTGTGGTTTGCAAATTTAACAGCGATTTGTATTTTGCCCGATCCCTTGATTCATGAGACCCTTGATTTTGCATGGCTAGTCCCTCCACGTTATGTTGTTTCGTCACCCTTTGATGTTCAACCACTCTTCGTTGTTCAACCTGTCTCCTCTGTTCCTCCTCTATACGCCATTCCTCCTCCCTAATCTTTTGTACCTCTATCCGCCTGTCCTCCTCTCTACGCCTTTCCTCCGCCCTCGTTTTTTACTCCTCTATCCGCCTTTCATCCTCTCTACGCATTTCCTCAACTCTCATTTGTTCTTCCAGATCTTGATTGTTATCAACTACCTCATCATGCAACATCACTTGTTCGTCAAGCCGTTTCAGATAAATTCATCAAGCAATGGTTATAAATTCAGTCTCCGCAATGGTTATAAATTCATCAAGCCATTTCAGATAGTCGATGCTAGTCCGTCCTATGTCGTACATCCATTTAGTCCGATCAATCCGATCCATCTGTATAAAAATCAGAAAATTAAAGGATTAATACAAATTAATCAACAACTATGATGTATTTAATTATTATTATAATTTATAAGTATAAGTATAAGTATAAGTATATATATATATATATATATATATATATATATATATATATATATATATATATATATATATATATATATATAATAACATAAGTAAATATAATATCATAATTTATAAGTATTTAATTATTATCATCTGTATTTAATTAATAATATAATTCATCTGTATCACCATCGACATTACTCATTGATATTCTGTACTTGAACCCCAATTCCCAACTTGCAAATCCCAATTACTCATCGATCACCATCGATATTCTTTGAACCCTAATAGATATAACAAGACCCCGTAATTGTTCAATCTGCAACAAAACCCAATCCATTCAATTTGTATAACCTAATTTCTAAATTGTACAAGAAGTAAGATGTCTGGTGAGTTCCCCAATCGAATTGTTTGATTTACTTTTTATATGCATGTTCGATTCTAATTCAATTTTGATTTCAATCTTCATTATTTTAATTACGTTATCTTCGATTTTAATTTGCAGGAATTCGTTACACTAAAACAACAGCAAATAAATTGTACAAACGAACTGCTAATATGAATTCTGTAAGTACATTACTTTAATTTTGAATGATGTTCTTGTTCATGTTACTTCTTGTTGTGTTTGTTTTATGAATTCTTTAAGTATACTAGTTATTGACATAAAAATGATATATAAGTAGAATTGATAAAAGCTTTATGTCCAGCATGTTGTTCTTGTTATGTTACTAGAATTAATAAAACTAGTTTACTTACTGTTGTTCAAGTTATGAATTTTTGTTGGGTTCAATTTTTAACTGTTGTTCAAACTTTGATTTTTCATCGGTCAAGAAAACAAATGTGGTAGGGTTCAAGTGTTCAACCATTATGGACAGTATGTTTTATGAATTATGTATAGCTTCTATACAGATAAACTAGTTATGTATAGAAAATGATCTGAAAAGTGACAAGTGACAAGCAAAACACATATCAAACTAAAGCACAAACATGATAACTTTAAGTTTTAATTATTGTGTTGTTCACTAATGTATTTTTTATGTGCATAGCACCGACATGATAACAGTGATACGGATATGAACGAGGAATTTCAGGAAAATTATGTTCCACCGAAAAGAGGCGTCAACAAGCAACTGAAATATCCGGTGAGGTTGAATTCAACAGCCTCGGCGAAGCTATAGGAAAAAATCAAAAAGCCTTTTCCAGTAACATAGGTGTTTTGACAAGGCGTAGGATTAATTTTCTTGTCAATACTTGGAAAAAGGTACATCCCGACGACAAAGATGCCTTATGGTTGATAATCAAGGTATAAATTACTAAGATCTAAGAAATTTGGGTTTAAGTAATTCTGTCTTTATATATGTAACAACATTGACCACTTATTTTAAACGTCTACAGAAACAACATGATATAAAAGACGATTTTGCTAAGAAACAGACACTTAAACACTGCAACAGTGTGTTTACGAGATTCTGGAGGAAGCTACGAAATTATATGGATGAAGGGAAGCTTCCTTATAAGGAAGATAAAGAGTACGGATTCATAAGTCCAGAAAAATGGACTAAGTTTTGTGAACTTGAAGACACACCAACAAAATGGGTTAGTGTTACTCATTTATTTTTTAACTCTATGTAGTTAATAATGTATTTTGTAACTAATGTGCTCTAAAATCCCATGTAAAATGTAAAGGAACTAAGAGAACAAGGACTCATAAACGCACTGCAAAAACAGAAAGAAAGCATTGCCCATGTTGGTCGTTGCGGGTATCGAGGCCAACAAGAAAAATGGGAGCAGGAACGAAATGATCCAGAAAAGCATACTGTGTACCACGATATCATTGATACTGCTACAAGGAACTATGTGTCGGGTAGGACGAAGATCGATACAGGAGGAAAGAGGAAATTATGTGTCGATACGTCGCTGATAGATAAGATGGTAACATAATTTTTTTCTTTTTATTATTAGCCTTATTAATTCCTAATTGTACTATAACCGATTACTTTATTGCTTGTTTACAATCCTATATGAATCATTCTTCAATTTTATCGATATAAATCATCCCGTTTTCATATTTTTTTTCAAAATTTCATTTTTTTAATTTTTCAATTATTCTTTTTTCCTTTTTAATTGTTTTTATAAATATGGGTGATTGGAAGCTTTGACCATTGTCATCCCTACGTACGTTAGTTGTTTTAATCCAGGTAAAAACTGATAAAGAGGGCGGGGATCCCTTGTTACTACATGTTGGCAAAGAACTTGGTGGTAGGACAAGGGGTCTTAGTAGCACAATTGGGTTTAGCAAAAGCGATAAAAAGCGGAAAGTGGGGAGTGGTAAAAAGCGGAAAGTGGGGAGCGGTAAAAAGCATAACGTGGTTTTAGCCTTGAAAAACACAAAGGTAATTGATATAATTGATCAAATTTTTTGTAGGTGCTTAATGGTTAATCTATTCTTTAATTTTTTAACAACGTTTGGTGGTCGAATAACATCATTATAGTATTCTCTATTATTTGTTTTTGTTCCTATCAATGTAATATTGTATGATCAGAATCGGGCTGTTGATGACAATGAGAAGATGGTTCACAATGAGAATCTTCATAAAGATCCAGCGACCGATGTCGTTATTGTTGACAATGAGAAGCCTGATGAAGAACCAGTGATCGAAGAAGATATTGGCAACCATGAGAATTTTGATGACTATCCCGTGATTGAAGAAGCCTCAGATACAGAGATCGAAGAAGAAGAACAAGAAGAAGAACAAGAACAATCAATTGACGAAGATGGTGACGATGGAGAATCGGCAACAGGAGGAGAACCGGAGAGCGAAGAAGAAAGCGATCCAGTGATTAAAGAAAAAGATGCAATGTTGAAGAAATCCAAGAACTGAAGAAAAAATACCGGTACAACCAATAAGAAGAAGGAAATCGGAACGAATCCTAAAGAACAAGCTATCAAAAAATATTTTCGTCAAAGATGGAAAAGGTATGACTGAAATTAATCCAATTGTTATGGACTAAATATCCTTGTTCGATACTTGAACATGTTTTAATAGGTTCGTGTACACAGTATATATGTAGTTTTATGTTTCTGTGAGCTATTCTACAACAATTTATGTTCTGTGCAATGGCTGGCATATACAGATGTATTATATTGGTGTGTATGTTTTGTTTGTTTGGTTCCTGCACACTTGTATGCTCTGTATGTGTTAACAGTTTTGTTGTGTTGTAGAGTCGGATATAGAATCAATCATATCAATTGTGTCGTTTTATATTGTTATTAGCTGATTGTTACAGCAAAACAATTGAATACAATTAATTGATTGCAATTGTATGATTAAGGATCCATTAAAAGTTTTAAACCGACCCAAGCCCAATTAAGGATCCATTTTAAGTTGCAAACCGACCCATTAGATGATATCGGTAACCGAGCTTCATATTTTATTTAAATATATACAGAAGATCAAAAGATCTTCTTCACTTGCTTCAATCCTTCGACATCGAAACTGCTTAACCTACTTTCGTTCGTGCATCTCTAAGTTGATCAGGTTTTTCTTTTTTCACGATCATCATTTATAATACTTCTATACAGTTATCGGTCTATTAAAAATTGTTAAAGAAGTATTTTAATATGTTAAACTTTAGCTTCGACTTTGCTTAGGGTTTATACTCAAGCAACCATTTTTTCTTTTTACTTTAAAATTGCATAATCTATCACCAATTTAATGAATCTTTCTTTATTTGTTTGCTTTTTCATCGATTTGATTATTTGGTTCACATATTACGTAGAACCCTTAAAAATGATTCATTGTCGAAATAGTCATGTGTATTTGTAAAATGATTCATTTTTGCAAGATTTTAACAATCTTGTTGCTTATGGTTTTTCTAACAAATTTTTTTATTATGAATGACAGAGTTAACAAATCCTTTTACAATTTAATTATTATTTAAAGTATATAAATTTAAATTTTCTTATAGAACTTAAGACATCTTTTTGTTTTTTTACAACATCACAAAATTTCATAAGTATATAGACTTTCAGTATATCCTTATGTTAACAATTTTGGTGCTGTTAGACACGAATTTAAATTAATAATACTTTGAAATAAATTTAAGGCTTTTTCAATTGATATGTATCTGACATATGTTTGCTTAAATGCATTATTTAATGAAGAAAACATGGGTGATAATGACGACGTTGTGATGATCATGGCTGAAGAGTTTGCGGCTGCAGTTGCAAACGCTCCTCCAAGGTTGAAGTATACTCATGTCTGGTGTTTCTTAGACGTACCAAAAGGGAATGTTTTGGTAAGTAACTACTATATTCATAAATAATATACTTGACTCAACCATTATTTATTGCATACATGTGTGCATTTGACACTTAGGGTGTGCTTGGTTCAAAATTTTGAATGGTATGTAAGGGCAATAGGAAAGTAATGGTAATACGAATACAATGAGATTCATATTGTATGCAAGCACACCCTAAGTATGCTTGTATACAATATTATTTATTGTATGCAAGCACATGTTAACATTTAAAATTTTGTAAACTAACACTGCTTGTAATATAACTCAACTTTGAATGTATACATCATCACTGAAATCTTATCTTGCATTATTATGAATTATATTGTTTTCTATTAAAAGATTAGTTGAATAAGACATAGTTTAATACTCGGCTGATTTCTTTTGGTTAGTTGTTTAAGACCCATTAACCACTTTAGGGTAACCCCAACCAAGCATGCCCTTACATATTTTACATGTTCTTCACGAATATTGATGCATTGTTTAACAATTATAATACGAATATGATTCAGCGTTTACCAAAAGACCTTCTTGAGAAAGCACCGGAGTTAAAGAAAGGAAATTCTTATCAATACGTTGACATAGATGACCGAGTTCACACCTGGGGGCTTTTGGAGGAGAAGAACAGAAAAAAACTCAACTTGTTTGTTTCTTCTGGCTGGAAGAAATTTGTTCGTTTATGTGGCTATAGTCCGGGGGACAAAATTTGGATGGTATTCAACCGCAGGCAGCAAAAGTTTGAATTTGCGTGGGATGACGTTCACAACTTCGATTGACAGTATGTGTTTGGGATGTTTGGGTATGGAAGCAGAGGTTAGGTTTCTGCATTTTTTGTGTTTGTATGGGCAGTTTCAGTAATTAGTAGGTATGAATGGTATATGTGTTTGGGATGTTTAGATGCTTTTTTACGAAACTTTGGATGTGTAAGTATGGATGGTTCATTTTTGAAGCTTACGCGTTATGTGAATGTGAAACAGCGCGTAATGTTTTAATTGTAACTCCTTTTGGTGATGTAAATTGTGCAACCAATGTAATTAACTTTAAGAATTTGTTATATTCTGTGGAAAATAAGACATTCCAAAGTGTTCAAAAATAAAAATTTCGACTGCTTCAGTGTTAGTTAATGAGATACAAATATTATTTTATGAGTGGATATCTAGGAGACTTCAGAATTCCAGAGTATATTGGTTCAAGTGGCTTTGAAATCCGAGTGCTTATCTCGTGTTGTAACTTGGCTGTATATCTTTTCGAAACAGCTTAGTTGCAATCCTAGTTGCAAACTAACTGGGCTGTAATCTTAGATTGGTTCAAGTGGCTTATCTCATAACAAACTAACTGGGCTGTATATCTTAGTTGCAATCTCAGCAACTTGCAGGTTGTTTTTGGGATGTTGTTGGGCTATTTTGGCTCATGTATTGTTTGTTTGTGTTTTACTCGTAGTATGAATTGAACTAGTTTAGGTCTGTGTTGATATACTAGCTCACATATTGATTATTTGTAATTTATATAAGTTAATAGATAGATAGATATAAATAACTATAATATATATATATTATAGTTATTTTTGTATTATAATATATATTCATACTTATCTCTTGAGAAAAATACTCATTCCTTAAATCAAATTCATTCCAAATTTAAACTAGCTCCTAATTGATCTCTTCTACCCACGTTAATGTTAACCGACAATACCTGTTAATTTGTTTACGGTGTTAGTGTTATCAGCATATTAGACGTGTTAATCTAATTAGACGTGTGCCTTCTAAGTAATTTAGACGTGTTACAATTAGACGTGTTGATCAAACTAAATTAGACGTGTCTGGGGTAAGTTAATTAAACGTGTTGTCACTTAGACGTGTGTCTGGTACAACATATTAGACGTGTTGTCAAATAGACGTGTTTCTGGTAAAACTTATAAGACGTGGTTACCAATAAGAGGTGTTATCCTTAGTTAGACGTGTTGTAGGATTCTAGTTAGACGTGTTCTGACTTACATTTAGACGTGTTCCGGTTTTTTAACAAAAATTAACCATTTAGACGTGTTCATGTTTCTTAATTAGACGCGTGGATTGAGGAACACGTCTAAATGAGGGGCACTAAATGAGCCGATTTGTAGTAGTGTGTAATATTTATTTTTGCTACGCTACGTTTTGGTTTTCATTGCATATTAAAAAATATTGTAACATTTTTTTCATATTCTTTGGATATCCATTAACCCGCTTAATCCAGTTAATATAGATATGGATGGATGAACCGAAATTAAACGGATATGAATATGGATATGGATGAACAAAAAACTAAATGAATATGAATATGACATCACCCGATCCATATCCGATCCATTACGATCCCTACTTTCACCCTCATCCAACACACAAATGCTTAGGTACAGCACTCGGTTACCATACAAGGAGGGCTCCTGTACACATGTCATCATGGCATTTCACAATCACATAAACATAAAACACTACCGGTCACTCTCATATTTCACATTAAAATAGAATTCTCCATCCCCCACCCTTCTCTATCAACCCCTATGTAACCGTAAAGTCCTTTTTTACCCCAAAAACAAAAAAAGGACATTTGCTTTCATCACCAAATGGATCAAGGAGCAAAACTTAAACTTCCATCAAAGTCAACCACCATGGTAAAACCCACCTTCAAAAAGGTCCAAGTTGTTTACTATATTTCAAAAAATGGTCAACTTGAGCACCCTCATATTGTAGAAGTTACACATTTGGTTCACCACCAGCTAAGACTCAAAGGTTTTTCAATTTATTTATGTGGTTTGACCTTTTGTTTTGACTTTTCTATTTTTGAGTATTAAATTCTTGTGCTTGATAATGTAGATGTGTTGGATAGACTTGGTGTTCTCAGAGGAAGAGGAATGCCTTCTCTCTATTCTTGGTCTTGTAAAAGGTCAAACCTCATATCTTTCACTTTTAACCATTTCTCTTGTTGATAATTAGTTGCTAAAACCTAAACAATTTCTTTTGTTTTACTTTATATATTTACATATTTCTTATTTTGTTACAAACTCTTCATTTAAATTATTAATTTTTTAATGTCACTATAAGTGTAAACTATAAAGAAATATGGGTGGGATTTAACTGTATATTTGTATGCTTGTTGTTATTATATTAGGATGTACAAAAATGGTTATGTATGGAATGACTTGGGGGAAAATGACGTAATTTGTCCATCAGAAGGAGATGAATATGTACTCAAAGCTTCTCAACTTGTAACCCAATCACCAGGTAAATTTTCACATTCTTCAGATATTATGATTTTTATTAATATTAAATATTACTGTAAAGATTTGTAGAATTTTTATTAATATCAATATTACTGTAAATATTGATATGCTTTCTCTATTTAATATATATATATATATATATATATATATATATATATATATATATATATATATATATATATAGGAAACCCTCCTATGAACGAGCACATTGGCTCTCCCATAGAAGGTAAAACCTCGGGTAATCAAGCCCCCGAGCACGAGACCTGGTACCGGGTGAATTGCACATTATGCGCACCCTCTAGTCACACTCCCTTTTTGAACAATTTGGCATAGCCAGGAATTGAACCCGGTTGGCGTGCTTCATTGGGCAACTCAGTGACCACTCAGGCATTATATATATATATATATATATATATATATATATATATATATATATATATATATATATATATATATATATATATATATATATATATATATATATATATACTAGAAAGTAAGATATTTTTGTGTAAGAACTTATATGACGCAAGTTAATAAATTTCCCATGGTTTTCAGAGTTTTTCTCATTTCCTTTTTAATGAAATATTCGTATACATTTGTAGAATTGTTAATTTTTCTCCCTAAAACTCGAATTACTAGAGACAAAATTATAAACATATGATGTTACTGTATAAAAGTACAAAGTATGTTAAAAATGAACAGGAACAAAAGTAAATATCAGAACAGTTATTGTACAAATATATAAGTTAAAAAATGAAAATGATTAGTTCGGTTAAAATTTTATCGTTTCATATTACTTGTATTCGGTAATCTAGTGATTGGAGGACATAAAAATTGAGTTTTTGGGTTCAAATCTCATACTCATGTCTCTTTAACATTGAGTTGCATGATTTTCTTCAAATATTGGACCGGTTGATACGGCTTGCTAGTTAGTCAGTTTTAGCCTTTTAGATTAAAAAAAAAAAAATGATAAACTTAAATCACTTTAATTCAAAGTGTTTCACACCTGCGTACTCATGAAAATAGTTAAATAAGTTTTTAGAAGATTTATAATTGTAGTAAGCATTCACTTAAAAAAAATTAAAAAATACTACGAGTATAACAAAAGATTACATGAATTCAGAAATAAAAAGGAGATAATTAATGACATCCAACTCAATGTCCTTTCTTTTCCGAGTTAAATTCACTTCTGTTCTCAGTATTTACAGGCTTTTTGTTAACCTTTACAGTTCTACAAGTCTATATATAATTTGTCTTTTTTACTTCTGTTATATGTACCATTGTTTTGAATTTGAACCAAAATATAAGGAATTATATATATATATATATATATATATATATATATATATATATATATATATATATATATATATATATATATATATATTATCGAACTTATTTACTCCGTACTAATCTTCAAAGTTAAATAAGACGAGAAAAAAGTGAAGTATAGAAAGTAACATTGGTTCTGCATAAATGCATAATGTACTCCTATAGACATGTCAGGAGTTAAATAAATTTTACTCTGTACTTACTATATATATTTCATTTATACTTATGTACGTATTGTATGTATGTTTTATACAAATACAAAATTTATGTATTATTTGACACTTGGCTTACATGTTTACTATTTCTATCTCCACAAATGATTTTGATACGCATATCAATCATTTCATCAGCCATAATCTTTAAACTTGTATTAAATTAATTAGGCAAATTTATCATTTATAATTGTTCTTTCTAGATAAACAACACCTTCAAGTTATCGACACTCGAATGGTAGTCCCACAACGCAAGCAAATGACGCCAAAACGACACACTGAATTCAACGAAGAAGAGCTAAACTTCGAGGAAAAACGAATAAACTACACAAATAACGCTCCTCCAAAACATTCAAACGTTACTCGTAGATCCACCATTTCCACCACATTATCACCACCATCACCACCGCCATCAACCACATCAGGAGAAAGCAGCAATCCAAATTCTAAACGGTTCGAAGATGGTGATCCATGTACAACACTCACTCGTAACTCAATGCTTCTTCAATTAATGACATGTGGTAGTTCAATTGGTTTTAAAGGGAAATTTGAGCGTCCGAATATAGCTCCTAGGAAGAGTAGTAGTAGTAGTTGTTCTAGTACTTTGCATAAAGGTGTATTATGTAAAGTTGCAACGGTTGCCGTTGGTGCAAATGATGATGATGATATTGATGGTGATGAGATTTGTTGTATGTCTGAGAATCCGCGATTTGGGAATTTACAAGCGGAGGAAAGGGAGTATTTTAGTGGGAGTATTGTGGAGACGATGAACGAAGATCGAGTTCAAGTTGAACCTGTTTTGATTAAGTCATCTTCCTATAAAGAAGAAAGGTATGTTAACTTATTTGTACCTTTTATGTCAAACTATTGTATGGTTTACTTTGTTCTTATGTTAATGCTAATAAGGATATGATTAAGCTAGTAGTTGACTGTTAATTCTAGTGAATTAGTGATCTATAATGTATTATCTAGCTTTTTGCCACCAAAATAATGTATTATCTAATCTAATATCTAACTTTTTGCCACCAAAATAATGTATTATCTAACTTAATATTCCCTCAGGTTTAATAGTTCACAAGTAAAATACACACATGCATTTTAAAAAATGTCCATCACAAATTACGTTTTATTTACTTTACAATTTTACCCATAACTTTTTAATTACTTATAAATTAATCAAAAATAAACTTTAACCTATAATTCTCATTTATTTTATAGAGGTGAATTATTAATTTAGAAAATTTCAAAAGGAAAGCAATATTTTTAAATCGAGAGTAGTACCTACTAGTTAGTCATAGAAAATATATATAAATATATATACTCTATAATTTAGGCTTTATATTGTGAATCTTGAATAAATGAACAGAAATTAAGTTGTCTGGATGAGAACTATTCTTTTGTTTGAGGCTACAGAAAGAAGGGTCAAGGGACAAAGTATTTGTATTTGTAGTTGTAAATAAATGATGCAATGCATGAACAGTTGTACATTAAGTGAATGAACAGTTGTACGTTATGAGTTAAGCGTCGATGAAGTTTTAACTGATATATGTTGGAATATTGTGTCATAAGGTCCAAAGCAAGAACACCAGAAGCAGAACCAGTGGAGGAAATGAAGAAAGAGAAAACATTGGCAATAAGTAAATGCATTCCAAACAGATTCTGTTTAAAGTCTACAAAGATTTGACAACCCTTTGTGTATCCGTTGACTCTTTTTTCTATATTAATGAAGCTATAAAACGTTAGTTTACTTTTTCTAAGTTGGTGAAACTTCAAACTTTGTGATGTTTTAACATATCGTTGTTCATCTGTCTTGTCGATATGAAAAGTAAATATCATCTAGTCAAAGTAGAAGTGATGTTCAATATAATACCATCTTTATCCCTGAAGGGCTTGACGGGCGTGTTGCTGGGTGGGGTGGGGGTGCTTATAAGCGTGCTGCCAGACTGTTGGGTAATGGGTGGCGTGCTGAGTGGCATGTTAGGGGGTATTTTTTATTTCTTTTTCATTTTTCTTTCAATTTTATTAATTTATTAATTACTTTATACTATTATTTTATTAATTAAAAAGAAAACAAATACGATTAAAATAAAAACGATACGATTAAAATTAAATAAAAACGATACGATTACATTAATAAAAACGATACGATTACATAATAAAAGTCATAAACTAATAAATAGAATCCTGACTCACGTAACCTTCTTCAAGGCTACTCGAATCGGAGGGCTCCCGATTAACCGGAGTAACGCACATGTTTACAAGATACAAGACAATTCGACATGGTCGTGTCCTGGCTCGCTCTTTTTGCGTTTCCCATTGCTCATCCGTAAACAGAAACATCAACGATTGATGCTCTTCGTCGAAATACACAATTTGCGTAAATACGTATGGTGTGTCTTTTTGGAGAAACTTGGACAGCTTCGTCCAATCTTCAATATCGAAAACGTCAACATCTTCAAATGATTTTTTTTCCCCGTCTACGTACGATTTCCAGTCGTACTCAGCTCGGCACCCGTAGTGAACGTCAAGAGAAAGTTTTGTGGAAGACATTGTGTTTTGATAAAATGTAGAAGTGTATGTGTTTTGATAAAATATGAGAATTTATGTATGTGTATGTCTGTATATATAGAGAGAAAGAAAAGAGATATGGTATATATCCGTTGAAAAACCTGGCCACGTACACAAATTGAACAAGCACGTGTACAAACTTCCGGTGCTAGCTTGAAGCACGCCTCGCAAAAGTTGGCCAACACGCCGCGTTACAGCGTGCGTGTTGGCGTGTTGGTTCGAAATGTGCCGCAGCACGCCAGCGTTAAAGTGGGTCTAAATGGTATGATCTTGTATATTACTCCTACAGAGGCGAAACCAAGATTTAAAGATGAATGTGGCTTACTTGATATATTATAGTTATAACTTTTAATTAATAATAATGTAAAAAAAACTAATTTTTAAAGTGATCCGAAACCATCTAAAGTTTTCAACTGTTGGATAAACGCCAAGGGAGCTGAGGTGGTCGTTGCTAATGCCTGGAATGAAGAGGTTAATTCGTTAAGGCCTGACATTTGCTTTCGTAAGAAGCTAAAGAATGTGAAATTGGCTTTGAAAATATGGGGTAAAAATCTGTTCGAGGACGTAGATTCTGAAATTGAAGCTGCAAGAATTGAAGTAGGGGCATGGGAGACAACCGCTGATAATAGAGTTCTTAATGATGTCGAGAGGGATCAATGGCTCGAGGCTCGTCGACGTTGGCTTGAAAAAGATAAGATAAAGACTAGCATGCTCAAACAGAAGGCTAGATTCAAATGGGTTACGGAGAGTGAAGAAAATACGAGGTATTTCCATTCCTTGATCAGGCGAAGGATTAACAATAACTCCATCCGGGGGTTACACATTAATGGGGTGTGGGAGGAGAATCTGCTAGCGGTAAAAGAGGAGGTACACAGATACTTTGAACATATTTGTTTGGAAAGCGATGCACAACATCCGGTTCTACCTGAGTCTGATGGCGGTAATAGTATTTCACAAGATGAGGCAAATTGGTTAGAGAGAAAATTTAACGAGCAAGAGATTTGGGTTGCGGTAAAGGGCTGCTCATGTTTTTAATTTCAAATTTTTCAAAAGGTTTTGGGAGGTGATAAAACAAGATCTTATGAAAGCGATAGATTGGTTTTGGGATAAAGGAGAGATTTCATACGGTTGTAATGCTTCTTTCTTGACCTTGATCCCACCGAGCTTTGTGACTATCGTCCGATTAGTTTGATAAATAGTTATTATAAGATAATATCTAAACTTCTTTGCTAATATGATTAGTGTGGTAATGTCAAAGATTATTGGAACAGAGCAAAGTGCTTTTTTATCGGATCGATCAATCCTAGATGGGATCTTAGTCCTTAACGAATGTGTTGCTGATCTGAAAAGGAAAAGAAAGAAGAGTTTTATGTTCAAGGTTGATTTTGCTAAAGCATTCGATAGCGTTAATTGGAAATTTCTGTTATCTATGTTGTGTCATTTAGGGTTTGGACAAAAGTGGGTCAAATGGATCGACACTTGTCTCCGGTCAGCGACAATTTCAGTGCTTTTCAATGGGTCACCTACCAAGGAATTTAAGCTTGAAACTCACATTTTCTTTTTCTTATTGTCAGGGAGGGTTTGAATTATCTATGTAACACCCTGAATTTTGTGCGCCAGGAAATGTTCCTGAAGGTGTCAGAAAATGTGTGCACCAGAAAGCGCACAAAAGGTCTACCTAACACTTATGCATTTTCAGAATTTACATCAGAATCAGGATTTATCAGAATCAGTCCCTGAACTTCAGATGCTGTTTAGCCCCTTGTGCGCGCCGCGCACATTCAAGGATGCGCGCCGCGCAACCCACCTGGGACAGTTTTCTGCCTTTTTCTATTTTGAGTTAAATGAGGGGCTTTTTGGTCTTTTCACTTGAGGACGGATCTGTAGCCTTATTGGCAGATTTGGATCCAATTATGGATCACTTTCACATCCACAACTCTCTCATCTTCAAACCCTAGAGAGAGGAAGAGTTTTAGAGAGGGAAAGCTCCATTTGGAGAAGAAGGAGGGTGACTCGGGTTAAGGTACAAGAGTTAAGGTGGTTCACCTCGTTCACGGCTACGTTTTGGTAGTGTTGGTAAGTTCTAACTCCGAATTTTGTTGTTTATGATTCTTGTTCATGTTTGGGGTTTAAGCTAGTTAGGGTTATAAATCCCATTTCTCATGAAATTGGGGGTTATGTTGTATTGCTAGTGTAAGTAAACCCGATTATTGTGGGTTTAGGATTTGATGACGAATTTGGAAGTATTCGTCATGGTTTAGGTGTTAATTCACTAGATTGTAAGTGTGTTGGTGTTTTAGATGTTCATAAGAACATGTTTGTTGGTCAAATGGGTGTTAACCTTGATTTGGTGTCAAAATAAGTTTTGAGTCAAGTTTTGGTAAATCAAGTATGTAAATACTTGATTTAGGTATTAATTGGCGTTTTGGTAAATCAAGTATCAAAATGGGTTGTAACAACCCAACCCGTTATCCAACCGAAAACACTTATTTTTATTTTTTTTTTACAAAGATCGGCTTTTCAGTCAAATGGAGCGCCGCTCCATATAGGGGCGCGCCGCCCCGATTCCTGCTGTCCAAATTGTCATTTTCACGCGAAAATATCTCCCGCTTCCCGGCACTTTTAGACGAAACGGTTTTCACAACACATTAAAGTAAGTAAAACTAACACGTTTTCATAATAAAACAAGTTTTACAACACCGGGCCCACATCGACCCAAATTACGACAAAGTGACCATTTCGACCCATTTTAGTTTAATACAAAACATAGACCAAGCATGGCGATTGGGGATACGCTACCCAATCATAATCAATCCAAAAGCACGTCTTCTAAAGCAACCTACATAATCCATTAGTTCCCGCGCTTACCCGAGCCACCACCTCCACGCGAATCTATAAAAATGTAAACAACGAGAGGGTAAGCAAAGCTTAGTGAGTGCAACAATTATACATACACATATATAACCCATCTATTTGCAATCACATCCACCAAATACCTCATACGAACTTGTAACTCAAATAGCATGTCATCATACCCGTAATACTAACAAGTTGTACATTATCACAAAACCGCATTAGCATATACTCAACACAATATATATATATATATATATATATATATATATATATATATATATATATATATATATATATATATATATATATATATATATATATATATATATATATATATATATATATACAATATGCTAAACATTCAACAATCTCAATATGGTTAACCATAAACGCTATGGTGCTACCGGTTCGTGGTTCACACCATACGCAATTGAGTCATACTCTTTTATAGTGCTACCGGCTCGTGGTTCACACTCGATGCTACCGGCTCGTGGTTCACACTCGATGCTACCGGCTCGTGGTTCACATCTTATTTTATAGTGCTACCGGCTCGTGGTTCACACTCGATGCTACCGGCTCGTGATTCACATCTAGTTTATAGTACTACCGGCTCGTGGTTCACACTCGATGCTATCGGCTCGTGGTTCACATCTTATCACACACATGTTATGGCACTACCAGCTCGATGGTTCATACCGTAACACCCACAAATAAACACGTCATATACACATACGTATAATTACTCCACTCACCTTGGAATGCCCGCACAAGTCATGTACAACATGATCTCCGTCCTCAAATACGAGCAAGTAATCACCTATATTACACATAGGCACAATATACACATAAATAGCCATTCTCTAAAAGAGAACTCGACACAAACATCCCCTAGCCGAGGGATCACACCTTGCTCGCCAAAACCCGCCCATTTAATCACCTAATGGACACAAACCAATTACCACTTCGGGTGGTAATTCAAACCAACACCACAAAGTACGATTTAACCCAAATCATAATTTACACCAATTAGACCAAACCTAGGTCTTAACGCTAAATTACTACTTAGGTAGTAATCATTTCAAACGTCATTTACACCAAAACCCCAACACGTGCAAAATTGACCCATAACACGGTTGACCACGTTTGACTAAATCTTAAAATATCATTTTAACCCAAAATTACTTCTTGCGAGTAATTAAATCCAAAAACAATCATTTAACACTTAACAAAAGCGTTCAACATCCATTTAATCCTAATTAGTGTCATCTTTAATTTTGACCCAATTCAAAATCACTAACGACTAGTGATTATATTTCCAAGACAACCACTAACACTTAATTCAAGTATTTGCCTACTTGATTTACCAAAACTTAACTTAAAACTTAATTTAACACCGAATCAAGCTTACTTGTCCCAAAATACTCATTTGACCTAAATTAGGGTTTACACCCAAAAAGTAAGTCAACATAAGTGTTCAAATGTTTAACCAACACACGCAAGACCCAAACTCAATATTTCATCACTCGAAACCCTAAGTCACCCATTTAGGCTTACTTACTTGAATCTTACCCAAAACCCCAAAATTTCACAATAAAATGGGTTTATAACACTAACTAACACAAACCCTAACTCAAACAATAATCTTAACAAAGAAATTCGGATTTAGAATTTACCAAAACAATCAAAACGTAGCCGAGAACGAAAGGAACAACTTTAACACTCGCACCTTTGATCGATTCAAGCTTCAGCTTCATCAAAGCTCCAAATCTCTCTCTAGAATCTCTCTCTCTCTCAAAGATAAGATGAGAGAGATGTGTGGATGTCAAAATGATCTAAAAGTGGATCTAAAACTGCTCTAAGTGCCACAAATCCGTCCACAAGTGAAAGGACCAAAGTACCCCTCATTTAACCCTTTAAAAATGCTGAAAATTGCATCAGACGCTATCGGAGTGCCGCTCCAAAGGGCGGAGCGCCGCTCCAAAGGGTGGAGCGCTGCTCCAACCTTCAGGTCAGTTTTCAGCAACTTGTTTTGGCCATAACTTTTTGACCGTAGCTCCGTTTTCGATGAATCAAATATCGTTGGAAACGTAATAAGATTTCCTTTCTAATGGTAAGGTTTTGAAATATCAACTCAAACTTTATTTAGGGTCGAAAAGGTACGTACACACCTTGTGACTCCAAACAACGTCCAGTTTTCTTCGACGTTCGAGCAAGCAACACGTACATGTCTCGTACACTTCATACACGCATCGTACACCATAAATACATTATGCACAATAAATATTTGGGTCTTACAACTCTCCTCCACTTAAACTCGATCACGTCCTCTTGATCTTCGTCACTCAACCCATCCGGACCTACACCCTATGGTCCTTCAACGTACTTTTGAACTCGAAGTCTACGAAATTTCCCGTAACCCGAAGATCTCACACCGCACTTAAGAGACCCTTCCGATGAATCACCCCCTTTCAACTTAAATCTCCAACCGCGATTTACCAAATCCACGAATCCGAGCACTAGAAACTTGCTCAATCCCTCACATCGGGAAGAACTCAACCAATCTCGTACCGAGATATCACCCCTTTAGTGTACCCTTAATAAGTACAATGCCAATAGTAACCACGTCCCACAATAAGGTCAACATCCAAAACGACGAACACCGAGTAAAAGTAAATCCTTACGGATAACACTTACCACTTAACATCCCTTCAAGTTCTCTCGGCTATAACTCGCAACAAGCTACATCCTTAACTATATCACCCAACGCGATCTACTAGGTCCACTACGCCGTGAACCAACTCTTGCATTAATCCAAATCGAGAAGGATTTTTGTCGCGTCAAACCTCCGGAATTCAACGACTCTTAAACCAACCAATTAAGAATGTTCTATGAATCAAGAACCAACTTCCCCCTGTCTGCACCACCGGGTCATTTCTTCGACGAAGAAATTTTGGTATCGCCAAATAATCACACTAGGGACACAACTTTCCCATCAATTAATCCACACACGACCATCAGTCTCTGAATTAATCCAGGACGACAATAATACACCACGTGCCAAACAACTCACCAATACTTGAAACAGGGTTTCTCCCCTAAACCCTGCAACACATCCATACAATGCGGCTTCCTAGCACTAGCATGGAAACTATTCGTGCACTAGAATCCTGTCAACATCGAATTATCATTCCAACAATTCGCAATTCGTCACGCGACCTTCAAAAATATTCACCAACACTCGGTAAATCCTCTTACCTAGATCGTCCGTTAAGGATAGCCTCGACATTTCAATGCAACCAACACGTCACATCACTAGGGAACACACCCCCGCAAAGAAACAATATCCGCGTGTCTCTATGTGAGACAATTGAAACCGGCACTCCGCGCCTCACAATCGTCCATAAAATGGAATAATCCACTGACGATTTCCACGATCACGTTTCCCGAAAGGGAAAATATAGTATCCATACCGAAATCAAACTCGTACCTACTCAACATTACTATCCAGGTTTCGCACCAACCTAATTTTACATCACGAGAGCACCCGAACGACAGTTTCATTCTCTTACTCCAAAATCTCAAACTTCATATTTGGTCTCATACCGCACATTGGTACTACACGACCACTTTACATAAGAAGACTTACACTCCTTTCGATCCCACCATCACAATCTTCACGCATAACATTCTGGAATTGTAACTCACAATCGTAAAGCACGATCTCGAGTCGACATTAACAACCCGTCACTCTTCCTTGTTAGGAACCCCGAATACCTATTGAGGCTTAGCACGGTACACTCCGACATTTCATTATTCATAACACCACTGGAGTTCTCCTCGAGCGGTAGTAAAAAACTCCCCCACTTAGGATTTATCTCCCCATCCTCACCGCCAAGATGATAACATCCCGCGAAACTGTAATTCCACGTCACACCTGACCATTCTCACCGTTGGTCATAAACATCAAATCACCGCAAATTCACTTTAGGCTCTCAGAGCCGACATGCACAACCACTTGAGACATCGTACACGCGACGACATCACACCTTCATACCACAAATCATAATTAATAGTTCTTCATCGTTCGCAAAGCGAACTCCACCAAAGTCCCACATACGCCTCTATGACTAGGCATATGCCACTCTACTTAATCAGTCGTGCATCACAGTCGAGATCACCCGACCTTCTACGCAACGAATCTTTATCAACAATTGCTCACTCTCATGGAGAAAAGTGACCAAATCCGACACCATAATTGTGTCTACCACAATATCAACACGTCATCATAACCTTTGGCTTAACCGGTCATTAAGTCCATCACCGGCTCACCGGTCATCTTTACCCGTCTAACACTCAAGAGCAACAATATTCGCTCATTCATCACTTCATAAGAAGTATTTACTGCAATGCTCTTAAACTTTGACTTTCGCAACCGTCGAATTACTATCACCCGTCGATCACTATTTAAAATCTTCGATGCTTCCAAGGGTATCTCACGGGCACCCTAAGCACAAAGTGATCACACCATCACCGGAGTTGAACATTACACTAGCAGGTATAAGAAAGCACCTGACTCCGTGTCATGCAGATTCCCACCACAATCAACCGAATTTTTAGAAACTCGATCTTTAGGTTCCATACACCCGATGTCACCCATCTCTCAATAATAATGACCCGCAGTCATACCTACCCGGCAAACCTTACGGTTTATCGTCTTATCGAAAATTCCTAGCGATCACACGCTACCCGCAATTGTCCACAAGGCCAAATGATATAGCCTCACGAAACCCTTCATCAAACACTAAAGAGATTCTTGGAAACACCAAGTCTTACACTCTTTCGCACATCGACACAACCACATCATCAAGGGGTATTCCGTTAGGAATGTTACCCTAATATCCCCAACATGCTAACACACTACGCAATCACCATCATACGGGTCCCACTCCCATGAGTTTAACGACCCGAAGACTCCTCGATTTCGCCAATTCCAAGGCGACTCACAACAAGAATCCTAACACTATTCTCTAACCACACTCTACCGAGTGTAACTCAAAACTACAACTATTAGACTTATTGTATTCCATTACGGAATTCAAGTCTCCACTGCACACACGCACACGTAAATCGGTCATCCTAGTTACGATAGGTAACTAAAACCAATAACATTCTCAACAGTACACCCACTACTTAGGGTGACTAAGCACGCGCCAAACTCGTGAGTTGCTCACTCACCTTAGCTAACCGAATCCAGCGTAACACTTCCGGACTCATAAAGAACTCGACGTGACAACAAGCACATCACTCGAGACCACTATATCCTAGGAACCAATAAAAGATTCCTAATACGTCCCGTTCTACCCCAACCATGCCACGTTTCCTCCGTTCGGTACTTGTCATGTCATGGTTGGTGTCAAAATACACTTTCGTAATAATGGTGATCAATCACTATTACAAATGCGTACCTTACCATTTCCACATGGTCATGCAAAGTACTTTCCCGGACTGACGCAACATTCACACAAAATAACACGCGATAACTCCTAGTACCCGAATGACCCAAGTCCTTACCGTGAACTTGATCACTCAAACCGCCAAACATGCGAATCTCTCCAATAGATTCGTCCCTAGGACACCGCACCAAAAGATACCTGTATATATACACCAATATACAATAATAATAAACGTACACAAGTATACTACAACAATAAGTCAACCTACAACCTAGGTGACTATCACTAAAACAACGTCCAAGTTCGCCTACTTACATTAGGCACTAGCGATCTAAGGCACTAATTTACACATGAAATAGGGCCCCACAAAATTCCACATTGGACAAGCACAAGTCCTAGTTAGTCACCTACTCTAAGGCACTAACAAATCTCAATCCGACCCGTAATCCTACAAGTCCCGCAATTAACGCACCACTATCAATAAGTCTAAGACTAGGCACCTATTCCAAGGTCACCTAATTCCCTTAGACCATGCTCTGATACCACTTGTAACAACCCAACCTGTTATCCAACCGAAAACACTTATTATTATTTTATTTTTTTACAAAGATCAGCTTTTCAGTCAAATGGAGCGCCGCTCCATATAGGGGCGCGCCGCCCCGATTCCTGCTGTCCAAATTGTCATTTTCACGCGAAAATATCTCCCGCTTTCCGGCACTTTTAGACGAAACGGTTTTCACAACACATTAAAGTAAGTAAAACTAACACTTTTTCATAATAAAACAAGTTTTACAACACCGGGCCCACATCGACCCAAATTACTACAAAGTAACCATTTCGACCCATTTTAGTTTAATACAAAACATAGACCGAGCATGGCGATTGGGGACACGCTACCCAATCCTAATCAATCCAAAAGCACATCTTCTAAAGCAACCTACATAATCCATTAGTTCCCTCGCTTACCCGAGCCACCACCTCCACGCGAATCTATAAAAATGTAAACAACGAGAGGGTAAGCAAAGCTTAGTGAGTGCAACAATTATACATACACATATATAACCCATCTATTTGCAATCACATCCACCAAATACCTCATACGAACTTGTAACTCAAATAGCATGTCATCATACCCGTAATACTAACAAGTCGTACATTATCACAAAACCGCATTAGCATATACTCAACACAATATATATATATATATATATATATATATATATATATATATATATATATATATATATATATATATATATATATATATACATATATACAATATGCTAAACAATCAACAATCTCAATATGGTTAACCATAAACGCTATGGTGCTACCGGCTCGTGGTTCACACCATACGCAATTGAGTCATACTCTTTTATAGTGCTACCGGCTCGTAGTTCACACTCGATGCTACTGGCTCGTGGTTCACATCTTATTTTATAGTGCTACCGGCTCGTGGTTCAGACTCGATGCTACCGGCTCGTGGTTCACATCTAGTTTATAGTGCTACCGGCTCGTGGTTCACACTCGATGCTACCGGCTCGTGGTTCACATCTTATCGCACACATGTTATGGCACTACCGACTCGATGGTTCATACCATAACACCAACAAATAAACACGTCATATACACATACGTATAATTACTCCACTCAGCTTGGAATGCCCGCACAAGTCATGTACAACATGATCTCCGTTCTCAAATCCGAGCAAGTAATCACCTATATTACACATAGGCACAATATACACATAAATAGTCATTCTCTAAAAGAGAACTCGACACAAACATCCCCTAGCTGAGGGATCACACCTTGCTCGCCAAAACCCGCGCATTTAATCACCTAATGGACACAAACTAATTACCACTTCGGGTGGTAATTCAAACCAACACCACAAAGTACGATTTAACCCAAATCATAATTTACACCAATTAGACCAAACCTAGGTCTTAACGCTAAATTAATACTTAGGTAGTAATCATTTCAAACGTCATTTACACCAAAACCCCAACACGTGCAAAATTGACCCATAACACGGTTGACCACGTTTGACTAAATCTTAAAATATCATTTTAACCCAAAATTACTTCTTGCGAGTAATTAAATCCAAAAACAATCATTTAACACTTAACAAAAGCGTTCAACATCCATTTAATCCAAATTAGTGTCATCCTTAATTTTGACCCAATTCAAATCACCCATTTTGACCAAAGTCATAAAACGCCCCAAAATCACTAACGACTAGTGATTATATATCCAAGACAACCACTAACACTTAAATCAAGTATTTACCTACTTGATTTACCAAAACTTGACTTAAAACTTAATTTAACACCGAATCAAGCTTACTTGTCCCAAAATACCCATTTGACCCGTTTTGACCTAAATTAGGGTTTACACCCAAAAACTAAGTCAACACAAGTGTTCCAATGTTTAACCAACACACGCAAGACCCAAACTCAATATTTCATCACTCGAAACCCTAATTCACCCATTTAGGCTTACTTACTTGAATCTTACCCAAAACCCCCAAATTTCACAATAAAATGGGTTTATAACACTAACTAACACAAACCCTAACTCAAATAATAATCTTAACAAAGAAATTCGGATTTAGAATTTACCATAACAATCAAGACGTAGCCGAGAATGAAAGGAACAACTTTAACACTCGCACCTTTGATCGATTCAAGCTTCATCTTCATCAAAGCTCCAAATTTCTCTCTAGAATCTCCCTCTCTCTCTAAGATAAGATGAGAGAGATGTGTGGATGTCAAAATGATCCAAAAGTGGATCTAAAACTGCTCTAAGTGCCACAAATCCGTCCACAAGTGAAAGGACCAAAGTACCCCTCATTTAACCCTTTAAAAATGCTGAAAATTATATCAGACGCGATCGGAGCGCCGCTCCAAAGGGTGGAGCGCCGCTCCAACCTTCAGGTCAGTTTTCAGCAACTTGTTTTGGCCATAACTTTTTGACCGTAGCTCCGTTTTCGATGAATCAAATATCGTTGGAAACATAATAAGATTTCCTTTCTAATGGTAAGGTTTTAAAATATCAACTCAAACTTTGTTTGGGGTCGAAAAGGTACGTACACACCTTGTGACTCCAAACAACGTCCAGTTTTCTTCGACGTTCGAGCAAGCAATACGTACATGTCTCGTACACTTCATACACGCATCGTACACCATAAATACATTATGTACAATAAATATTTGTGTCTTACATGGGTTGACTTTGATTGGGTTGAATTTGGTAACGACACTAGTTTTGGTTAAATGGATGTTAAACACTTTTGTTAAGTGTTAAATGACGTTGAAATGATTACTACCTAAGTAGTAATTTAGTGTTAAGACCTAGGTTTGGTCTAATTAGTGTCAAGTACCATTTGGGTTAAATTGTACTTTGTTGAGTGGGCTTGAATTACCACCCGAAGTGGTAATTGGTTTGTGTCCATTAGGTGTTAAATGGGCGGGTTTTTGGCAAGCAAGGTGTGATCCCTCGGCTAAGGGATGTTTGTCGGGTTCTCTTTTAGAGAATGACTATTTATGTGTATATTGTACCTATGTATGATATAGGTGGTTACTTGCTCGGATTTGAGGACGGAGATCATGTTACACATGACTTGTGCGGGCATTCCAAGGTGAGTGGAATGATTATATATGTATGTATATAATGTATTTATTTGTATGCTATGGTATGAACCAAAGAGTCGGTAGTGCCATAGTGAAATGTCCCGTTCTTATTGATTAAAAACGTTCCATATTAATTGATTTCATTGCGAGGTTTTGACCTCTATATGAGACGTTTTTCAAAGACTGCATTCATTTTAAAACAAACCATAACCTTTATTTCATCAATAAAGGTTTTAAAAGCTTTACGTAGATTATCAAATAAGGATAATCTAAAATATCCTGTTTACACACGACCATTACATAATGGTTTACAATACAAATATGTTACAACAAAATAAGTTTCTTGAATGCAGTTTTTACACAATATCATACAAGCATGGACTCCAAATCTCGTCCTTATTTAAGTATGCGACAGCGGAAGCTCTTAATAATCACCTGAGAATAAACATGCTTAAAACGTCAACAAAAATGTTGGTGAGTTATAGGTTTAACCTATATATATCAAATCGTAACAATAGACCACAAGATTTCATATTTCAATACACATCCCATACATAGAGATAAAAATCATTCATATGGTGAACACCTGGTAACCGACATTAACAAGATGCATATATAAGAATATCCCCATCATTCCGGGACACCCTTCGGATATGATATAAATTTCGAAGTACTAAAGCATCCGGTACTTTGGATGGGGTTTGTTAGGCCCAATAGATCTATCTTTAGGATTCGCGTCAATTAGGGTGTCTGTTCCCTAATTCTTAGATTACCAGACTTAATAAAAAGGGGCATATTCGATTTCGATAATTCAACCATAGAATGTAGTTTCACGTACTTGTGTCTATTTTGTAAATCATTTATAAAACCTGCATGTATTCTCATCCCAAAAATATTAGATTTTAAAAGTGGGACTATAACTCACTTTCACAGATTTTTACTTCGTCGGGAAGTAAGACTTGGCCACTGGTTGATTCACGAACCTATAACAATATATACATATATATCAAAGTATGTTCAAAATATATTTACAACACTTTTAATATATTTTGATGTTTTAAGTTTATTAAGTCAGCTGTCCTCGTTAGTAACCTACAACTAGTTGTCCACAGTTAGATGTACAGAAATAAATCGATAAATATTATCTTGAATCAATCCACGACCCAGTGTATACGTATCTCAGTATTGATCACAACTCAAACTATATATATTTTGGAATCAACCTCAACCCTGTATAGCTAACTCCAACATTCACATATAGAGTGTCTATGGTTGTTCCGAAATATATATAGATGTGTCGACATGATAGGTCGAAACATTGTATACGTGTCTATGGTATCTCAAGATTACATAATATACAATACAAGTTGATTAAGTTAAGGTTGGAATAGATTTGTTACCAATTTTCACGTAGCTAAAATGAGAAAAATTATCCAATCTTGTTTTACCCATAACTTCTTCATTTTAAATCCGTTTTGAGTGAATCAAATTGCTATGGTTTCATATTGAACTCTATTTTATGAATATAAACAGAAAAAGTATAGGTTTATAGTCGGAAAAATAAGTTACAAGTCGTTTTTGTAAAGGTAGTCATTTCAGTCGAAAGAACGACGTCTAGATGACCATTTTAGAAAATATACTTCCACTTTGAGTTTAACCATAATTTTTGGATATAGTTTCATGTTCATAATAAAAATCATTTTCTCAGAATAACAACTTTTAAATCAAAGTTTATCATAGTTTTTAATTAACTAACCCAAAACAGCCAACGGTGTTACTACGACGGCGTAAATCCGGTTTTACGGTGTTTTTCGTGTTTCCAGGTTTTAAATCATTAAGTTAGCATATCATATAGATATATAACATGTGTTTAGTTGATTTTAAAAGTCAAGTTAGAAGGATTAACTTTTGTTTGCGAACAAGTTTAGAATTAACTAAACTATGTTCTAGTGATTACAAATTTAAACCTTCGAATAAGATAGCTTTATATGTATGAATCGAATGATGTTATGAACATCATTACTACCTTAAGTTCCTTGGATAAACCTACTGGAAAAGAAAAAAATGGATCTAGCTTCAACGGATCCTTGGATGGCTCGAAGTTCTTGAAGCAGAATCATGACATGAAAACAAGTTCAAGTAAGATCATCACTTGAAATAAGATTGTTATAGTTATAGAAATTGAACCAAAGTTTGAATATGATTATTACCTTGTATTAGAACGATAACCTACTGTAAGAAACAAAGATTTCTTGAGGTTGGATGATCACCTTACAAGATTGGAAGTGAGCTAGCAAACTTGAAAGTATTCTTGATTTTATGAAACTAGAACTTTTGGAATTTATGAAGAACACTTAGAACTTGAAGATAGAACTTGAGAGAGATCAATTAGATGAATAAAATTGAAGAATGAAAGTGTTTGTAGGTGTTTTTGGTCGTTGGTGTATGGATTAGATATAAAGGATATGTAATTTTGTTTTCATGTAAATAAGTCATGAATGATTACTCATATTTTTGTAATTTTATGAGATATTTCATGCTAGTTGCCAAATGATGGTTCCCACATGTGTTAGGTGACTCACATGGGCTGCTAAGAGCTGATCATTGGAGTGTACATACCAATAGTACATACATCTAAAAGCTGTGTATTATACGAGTACGAATACGGGTGCATACGAGTAGAATTGTTGATGAAACTGAACGAGGATGTAATTGTAAGCATTTTTGTTAAGTAGAAGTATTTTGATAAGTGTATTGAAGTCTTTCAAAAGTGTATAAATACATATTAAAACACTACATGTATATACATTTTAACTGAGTCGTTAAGTCATCGTTAGTCGTTACATGTAAGTGTTGTTTTGAAACCTTTAGGTTAACGATCTTGTTAAATGTTGTTAACCCAATGTTTATAATATCAAATGAGATTTTAAATTATTATATTATCATGATATTATCATGTATGAGTATCTCTTAATATGATATATATACATTAAATGTCTTTACAACGATAATCGTTACATATATGTCTCGTTTAAAAATCATTAAGTTAGTAGTCTTGTTTTTACATATGTAATTCATTGTTAATATACTTAATGATATGTTTACTTATCATAGTATCATGTTAACTATATATATATCCATATATATGTCATCATATAGTTTTTACAAGTTTTAACGTTCGTGAATCACCGGTCAACTTGGGTGGTCAATTGTCTATATGAAACATATTTCAATTAATCAAGTCTTAACAAGTTTGATTGCTTAACATGTTGGAAACATTTAATCATGTAAATATCAATATCAATTAATATATATAAACATGGAAAAGTTCGGGTCACTACAGTACCTACCCGTTAAATAAATTTCGTCCCGAAATTTTAAGCTGTTGAAGGTGTTGACGAATCTTCTGGAAATAGATGCGGGTATTTCTTCTTCATCTGATCTTCACACTCCCAGGTGAACTCGGGTCCTCTACGAGCATTCCATCGAACCTTAACAATTGGTATCCTGTTTTGCTTAAGTCTTTTAACCTCACGATCCATTATTTCGACGGGTTCTTCGATGAATTGAAGTTTTTCGTTGATTTGGATTTCATCTAACGGAATAGTGAGATCTTCTTTAGCAAAACATTTCTTCAAATTCGAGACGTGGAAAGTGTTATGTACAGCCGCGAGTTGTTGAGGTAACTCAAGTCGGTAAGCTACTGGTCCGACACGATCAATAATCTTGAATGGTCCAATATACCTTGGATTTAATTTCCCTCGTTTACCAAATCGAACAACGCCTTTCCAAGGTGCAACTTTAAGCATGACCATCTCTCCAATTTCAAATTCTATATCTTTTCTTTTAATGTCAGCGTAGCTCTTTTGTCTACTTTGGGCGGTTTTCAACCGTTGTTGAATTTGGATGATCTTCTCGGTAGTTTCTTGTATAATCTCCGGACCCGTAATCTGTCTATCCCCCACTTCACTCCAACAAATCGGAGACCTGCACTTTCTACCATAAAGTGCTTCAAACGGCGCCATCTCAATGCTTGAATGGTAGCTGTTGTTGTAGGAAAATTATGATAACGGTAGATGTCTATCCCAACTGTTTCCGAAATCAATAACACATGCTCGTAGCATGTCTTCAAGCGTTTGTATCGTCCTTTCGCTCTGCCCATCTGTTTGTGGATGATAGGCAGTACTCATGTCTAGACGAGTTCCTAATGCTTGCTGTAATGTCTGCCAGAATCTTGAAATAAATCTGCCATCCCTATCAGAGATAATAGAGATTGATATTCCATGTCTGGAGACGACTTCCTTCAAATACAGTCGTGCTAACTTCTCCATCTTATCATCTTCTCTTATTGGCAGGAAATGTGCTGATTTGGTGAGACGATCAACTATTACCCAAATAGTATCAAAACCACTTGCAGTCCTTGGCAATTTAGTGATGAAATCCATGGTAATGTTTTCCCATTTCCATTCCGGGATTTTGGGTTGTTGAAGTAGACCTGATGGTTTCTGATGCTCAGCTTTGACCTTAGAACACGTCAAACATTCTCCTACGTATTTAGCAACATCGACTTTCATACCCGGCCACCAAAAATGTTTCTTGAGATCCTTGTACATCTTCCCCGTTCCAGGATGTATTGAGTATCTGGTTTTATTAGCTTCTCTAAGTACCATTTCTCTCATATCTCCAAATTTTGGTACCCAAATCCTTTCAGCCCTATACCGGGTTCCGTCTTCCCGAATATTAAGATGATTCTCCGATCCTTTGGGTATTTCATTCTTTAAATTTCCCTCTTTTAAAACTCCTTGTTGCGCCTCCTTTATTTGAGTAGTAAGGTTATTATGAATCATTATATTCATAGATTTTACTCGAATGGGTTCTCTGTCCTTCCTGCTCAAGGCATCGGCTACCACATTTGCCTTCCCCGGGTGGTAACGAATCTCAAAGTCAATCATTCAATAATTCAATCCACCTACGCTGCCTCATATTCAGTTGTTTCTGATTAAATATGTGTTGAAGACTTTTGTGGTCGGTATATATAATACTTTTGACCCCATATAAGTAGTGCCTCCAAGTCTTTAATGCAAAAACAACCGCGCCTAATTCCAAATCATGCGTCGTATAATTTTGTTCGTGAATCTTCAATTGTCTAGACGCATAAGCAATCACCTTCGTTCGTTGCATTAATACACAACCGAGACCTTGCTTTGATGCGTCACAATAAATCACAAAATCATCATTTCCTTTAGGCAATGACAATATAGGTGCCGTAGTTAGCTTTTTCTTCAATAACTGAAACGCTTTCTCTTGTTCATCATTCCATTCAAATTTCTTCCCTTTATGCGTTAATGCAGTCAGGGGTTTTGCTATTCTGGAAAAGTCTTGGATGAACCTTCTGTAGTAACCAGCTAGTCCTAAAAACTGGCATATGTGTTTCGGAGTTTTCGGGGTTTCCCACTTTTCAACAGTTTCTATCTTTGCCGGATCCACCTTAATACCTTCTTTGTTCACTATGTGACCGAGGAATTGAACTTCTTCCAACCAAAATGCACACTTTGAAAACTTAGCGTACAATTCTTCCTTCCTCAATACTTCTAACATCTTTCTCAAATGTTCACCGTGTTCTTGGTCATTCTTTGAGTAAATAAGTATGTCATCAATGAAAACAATGACAAACTTGTCAAGGTATGGTCCACACACTCGGTTCATAAGGTCCATGAACACAGCTGGTGCATTAGTTAAACCAAACGGCATGACCATAAACTCATAATGACCGTAACGTGTTCTGAAAGCAGTCTTTGGAATATCATCTTCTTTCACCCGCATTTGATGATACCCGGTTAGTAAGTCAATCTTTGAATAAACAGACGAGCCTTGTAGTTGATCAAATAAGTCGTCAATTCTCGGTAGTGGGTAGCGGTTCTTGATGGTAAGTTTGTTCAACTCTCGGTAGTCGATACACAACCTGAATGTACCATCTTTCTTCTTGACAAACAAAACAGGAGCTCCCCACGGTGATGTGCTTGGTCGAATGAAACCACGCTCTAAAAGTTCTTGTAATTGGCTTTGCAGTTCTTTCATCTCGCTGGGTGCGAGTCTGTAAGGAGCACGAGCTATTGGTGCAGCTCCTGGTACAAGATCTATTTGAAATTCAACGGATAGATGTGGGGGTAATCCCGGTAATTCTTTCGGAAATACATCGGGAAATTCTTTTGCAATGGGAACATCATTGATGCTCTTTTCTTCAGTTTGTACTTTCTCGACGTGTGCTAGAACAGCATAGCAACCTTTTCTTATTAGTTTTTGTGCCTTCAAATTACTAATAAGATGTAGCTTCGTGTTGCCCTTTTCTCCGTACACCATTAAGGGTTTTCCTTTTTCTCGTATAATGCGAATTGCATTTTTGCAACAAACGATCTCTGCTTTCACTTCTTTCAACCAGTCCATACCGATTATCACATCAAAACTCCCTAACTCTACTGGTATCAAATCAATCTTAAATGTTTTGCTAACCAGTTTAATTTCTCGATTCCGACATATATTATCTGCTGAAATTAATTTACCATTTGCTAATTCGAGTAAAAATTTACTATCCAAAGGCGTCAATGGACAACTTAATTTAGCACAAAAATCTCTACTCATATAGCTTCTATCCGCACCCGAATCAAATAAAACGTAAGCAGATTTATTGTCAATAAGAAACGTACCCGTAACAAGCTCCGGGTCTTCCTGTGCCTCTGCCGCATTAATATTGAAAACTCTTCCGCGGCCTTGTCCATTCGTGTTCTCCTGGTTCGGGCAATTTCTAATAATGTGGCCCGGTTTTCCACATTTATAACAAACTACATTGGCATAACTTGCTCCGACACTACTTGCTCCGCCATTACTCGTTCCGACACCATTTGTTCCTTTCGTTCTATTAACCCCTGGTCCGTAGACCTCACACTTCGCCGCGCTATGACCATTTCTTTTACACTTGTTGCAAAATTTGGTGCAGAACACCGAGTGATACTTTTCACACCTTTGGCATAGCTGCTTCTGATTGTTGTTATTGTTGCGGTTATTATTGTTGTTGGGATGATTGTTGTAGTTGCTGCTGCTATTGTTGTTGTTGTTGTTGTTGTTGTTGGGCCGTTTGTTGTAGTTGCGATTGATGTTGCGATTATTGGGATAATTATTGCGATTATTGTTGTAATTGCTGTTGTTGTTGTATTGGTGATTCTTATCACCGTTTTCCTCTCACTTTCTTTTAACTTGCTTCACATTGGCCTCTTCAGCAGTCTGTTCTTTAATTCTTTCTTCAATCTGGTTCACTAGTTTGTGAGCCATTCTACATGCCTGTTGTATGGAGGCGGGCTCGTGTGAACTTATATCTTCTTGGATTCTTTCCGGTAATCCTTTCACAAATGCGTCGATCTTCTCTTCCTCATCTTCGAATGCTCCCGGACACAATAGGCACAATTTTGTGAATCGCCTTTCGTACGTGGTAATATCAAATCCTTGGGTTCGTAACCCTCTAAGTTCTGTCTTGAGCTTATTGACCTCGGTTCTGGGACGGTACTTCTCGTTCATCAAGTGCTTGAATGCTGACCACGGTAGTGCGTACGCATCGTCTTGTCCCACTTGCTCTAGATAGGTATTCCACCATGTTAACGCAGAACCTGTGAAGGTATGCGTAGCGTACTTCACTTTGTCCTCTTCAGTACACTTACTTATGGCAAACACCGATTCGACCTTCTCGGTCCACCGTTTCAATCCGATCGGTCCTTCGGTTCCATCAAATTCCAAAGGTTTGCAGGCAGTGAATTCTTTGTAGGTGCATCCTACACGATTTCCATTACTGCTAGATCCAAGGTTATTGTTGGTATGTAGTGCAGCCTGTACTGCGGCTATGTTTGAAGCTAGAAAAGTACGGAATTCCTCTTCATTCATATTCACGGGGTGTCGAGTAGTCGGTGCCATTTCCTTCAAAATAGTCAAATGGAACAAGTTAATCATACAGAATATTAAGAGTAGTTAATAGTATTTCGTAGCATAATATGAACTCATTTATAAAAGCTTTTTCTTCATATTAGCGTTTTATAAGTTTAAAATCGGGTAGTACCTACCCGTTAAGTTCATACTTAGTAGCTAATATACAATTCAACTACTACAATTCTATATGAAAAACTGATTATAATAATATTTCGCGTTCAAACTTTTATACAATATTTTACAAACTTACAATACCGCTTATTTTACATAAAGCATGAAATATAGCACACAATAACTTTGATACAAGATAGTTGTGAAGATAATTCTAGCTAGTACACAAGTCGTTCAGCAAAGGCAATAAAGACACGTAATTCATACATCCAGAAACAAGTCATGCATTCTGGTTTTACTAGGATTACTTCCCATCCTTGGTCTTGTGGAACATAACCGTTATGGCCGTTGATAAGACAGCGTGTTGTAACGTCGTCAAAGGGACGAGGGTTACGTAATGTCCAACAGTCCCGTAACAATCTAAAAACCTCATTTCTTACCCCAATTACCGACTCCGTCACTTGTGGGAACGTTTTGTTTAATAGTTGTAGCCCGATGTTCTTGTTCTCACTTTGGTGAGAAGTGAACATTACTAATCCGTAAGCATAACATGCTTCTTTATGTTGCATGTTAGCCGCTTTTTCTAAATCACGAAGTCCAATATTCGGATATATTGAGTCAAAATAATTTCTTAACCCATTGCGTAAAATAGCATTTGGGTTCCCCGCAATATATGCGTCAAAGTAAACACATCGTAACTTATGGATTTCCCAATGTGATATCCCCCATCTTTCGAACGAAAGCCTTTTATAAACCAAGGCATTCTTGGAACGTTCTTCGAATATCTTACAAACTGATCTCGCCTTAAATAGTTGTGCCGAAGAATTCTGACCGACTCTAGACAAGATTTCATCAATCATGTCTCCGGGTAGGTCTCTTAAAATATTGGGTTGTCTATCCATTTTGTGTTTTTATACTGTAAAATAGACAAGAGTTAGATTCATAAAAAAAAAAATTACTTATTAATACAAGCAATTTTTACATATATCATAAAGCATAAGCACACTATATTACATGTATTACACCACACGAATACAACTATCTTATTTCGACTCGCTTGTTTCTTCTTCTTCGGTTTTGGTTCGTTTTGCCAAGTTTCTAGGGATATATGATGTTCCCCTAATACGAGCCGTTATTTTCCACATTGGTTTAGAAAAACCTGGTGGTTTAGAGGTTCCCGGGTCATTGTTACAACTTAAGGACTTCGGGGGTTGACGATACATATAAAGTTCATCGGGGTTGGAATTAGATTTCTCTATTTTTATGCCCTTTCCCTTATTATTTTCTTTTGCCTTTTTAAATTCAGTTGGGGTAATTTCTATAACATCATCGGAATTCTCGTCGGAATCCGATTCATCGGAGAATTGGTAATCCTCCCAATATTTTGCTTCCTTGGCGAAAACACCATTGACCATAATTAACCTTGGTCGGTTGGTTGAGGATTTTCTTTTACTAAACCGTTTTATTATTTCCCCCACCGGTTCTATTTCTTCATCCGGTTCCGATTCTTCTTCCGGTTCCGATTCTTCTTCCGGTTCCGACTCTTCTTCCGGTTCCTCTTCGGGAACTTGTGAATCAGTCCACGAATCATTCCAATTTACGTTTGACTCTTCATTATTTTTAGGTGAGTCAATGGGACTTGTTCTAGAGGTAGACATCTATCACATAATATCAAACGCGTTAAGAGATTAATATATCACATAATATTCACATGTTAAAAATATATAGTTTCCAACAAAATTTGTTAAGCAATCATTTTTCAAGTAAACACGGTCGAAGTCCAGACTCACTAATGCATCCTAACAAACTAGATAAGACACACTAATGCAAAATTCTGGTTCTCTAAGACCAACGCTCTGATACCAACTGAAATGTCCCGTTCTTATTGATTAAAAACGTTCCATATTAATTGATTTCGTTGCGAGGTTTTGACCTCTATATGAGACGTTTTTCAAAGACTGCATTCATTTTAAAACAAACCATAACCTTTATTTCATCAATAAAGGTTTTAAAAGCTTTACGTAGATTATCAAATAAGGATAATCTAAAATATCCTGTTTACACACGACCATTACATAATGGTTTACAATACAAATATGTTACAACAAAATAAGTTTCTTGAATGCAGTTTTTACACAATATCATACAAGCATGGACTCCAAATCTCGTCCTTATTTAAGTATGCGACAGCGGAAGCTCTTAATAATCACCTGAGAATAAACATGCTTAAAACGTCAACAAAAATATTGGTGAGTTATAGGTTTAACCTATATATATCAAATCGTAACAATAGACCACAAGATTTCATATTTCAATACACATCCCATACATAGAGATAAAAATCATTCATATGGTGAACACCTGGTAACCGACATTAACAAGATGCATATATAAGAATATCCCCATCATTCCGGGACACCCTTCGGATATGATATAAATTTTGAAGTACTAAAGCATCCGGTACTTTGGATGGGGTTTGTTAGGCCCAATAGATCTATCTTTAGGATTCGCGTCAATTAGGGTGTCTGTTCCCTAATTCTTAGATTACCAGACTTAATAAAAAGGGGCATATTCGATTTCGATAATTCAACCATAGAATGTAGTTTCACGTACTTGTGTCTATTTTGTAAATCATTTATAAAACCTGCATGTATTCTCATCCCAAAAATATTAGATTTTAAAAGTGGGACTATAACTCACTTTCACAGATTTTTACTTCGTCGGGAAGTAAGACTTGGCCACTGGTTGATTCACGAACCTATAACAATATATACATATATATCAAAGTATGTTCAAAATATATTTACAACACTTTTAATATATTTTGATGTTTTAAGTTTATTAAGTCAGCTGTCCTCGTTAGTAACCTACAACTAGTTGTCCACAGTTAGATGTACAGAAATAAATCGATAAATATTATCTTGAATCAATCCACGACCCAGTGTATACGTATCTCAGTATTGATCACAACTCAAACTATATATATTTTGGAATCAACCTCAACCCTGTATAGCTAACTCCAACATTCACATATAGAGTGTCTATGGTTGTTCCGAAATATATATAGATGTGTCGACATGATAGGTCGAAACATTGTATACGTGTCTATGGTATCTCAAGATTACATAATATACAATACAAGTTGATTAAGTTATGGTTGGAATAGATTTGTTACCAATTTTCACGTAGCTAAAATGAGAAAAATTATCCAATCTTGTTTTACCCATAACTTCTTCATTTTAAATCCGTTTTGAGTGAATCAAATTGCTATGGTTTCATATTGAACTCTATTTTATGAATATAAACAGAAAAAGTATAGGTTTATAGTCGGAAAAATAAGTTACAAGTCGTTTTTGTAAAGGTAGTCATTTCAGTCGAAAGAACGACGTCTAGATGACCATTTTAGAAAACATACTTCCACTTTGAGTTTAACCATAATTTTTGGATATAGTTTCATGTTCATAACAAAAATCATTTTCTCAGAATAACAACTTTTAAATCAAAGTTTATCATAGTTTTTAATTAACTAACCCAAAACAGCCAACGGTGTTACTACGACGGCGTAAATCCGGTTTTACGGTGTTTTTCGTGTTTCCAGGTTTTAAATCATTAAGTTAGCATATCATATAGATATAGAACATGTGTTTAGTTGATTTTAAAAGTCAAGTTAGAAGGATTAACTTTTGTTTGCGAACAAGTTTAGAATTAACTAAACTATGTTCTAGTGATTACAAATTTAAACCTTCGAATAAGATAGCTTTATATGTATGAATCGAATGATGTTATGAACATAATTACTACCTTAAGTTCCTTGGATAAACCTACTGGAAAAGAGAAAAATGGATCTAGCTTCAACGGATCCTTGGATGGCTCGAAGTTCTTGAAGCAGAATCATGACACGAAAACAAGTTCAAGTAAGATCATCACTTGAAATAAGATTGTTATAGTTATAGAAATTGAACCAAAGTTTGAATATGATTATTACCTTGTATTAGAACAATAACCTACTGTAAGAAACAAAGATTTCTTGAGGTTGGATGATCACCTTACAAGATTGGAAGTGAGCTAGCAAACTTGAAAGTATTCTTGATTTTATGAAACTAGAACTTTTGGAATTTATGAAGAACACTTAGAACTTGAAGATAGAACTTGAGAGAGATCAATTAGATGAAGAAAATTGAAGAATGAAAGTGTTTGTAGGTGTTTTTGGTCGTTGGTGTATGGATTAGATATAAAGGATATGTAATTTTGTTTTCATGTAAATAAGTCATGAATGATTACTCATATTTTTGTAATTTTATGAGATATTTCATGCTAGTTGCCAAATGATGGTTCCCACATGTGTTAGGTGACTCACATGGGCTGCTAAGAGCTGATCATTGGAGTGTACATACCAATAGTACATACATCTAAAAGCTGTGTATTATACGAGTACGAATACGGGTGCATACGAGTAGAATTGTTGATGAAACTGAACGAGGATGTAATTGTAAGCATTTTTGTTAAGTAGAAGTATTTTGATAAGTGTATTGAAGTCTTTCAAAAGTGTATAAATACATATTAAAACACTACATGTATATACATTTTAACTGAGTCGTTAAGTCATCGTTAGTCGTTACATGTAAGTGTTGTTTTGAAACCTTTAGGTTAACGATCTTGTTAAATGTTGTTAACCCAATGTTTATAATATCAAATGAGATTTTAAATTATTATATTATCATGATATTATCATGTATGAGTATCTCTTAATATGATATATATACATTAAATGTCTTTACAACGATAATCATTACATATATGTCTCGTTTAAAAATCATTAAGTTAGTAGTCTTGTTTTTACATATGTAGTTCATTGTTAATATACTTAATGATATGTTTACTTATCATAGTATCATGTTAACTATATTTATATCCATATATATGTCATCATATAGTTTTTACAAGTTTTAACGTTCGTGAATCACCGGCCAACTTGGGTGGTCAATTGTCTATATGAAACATATTTCAATTAATCAAGTCTTAACAAGTTTGATTGCTTAACATGTTGGAAACATTTAATCATGTAAATATCAATCTCAATTAATATATATAAACATGGAAAAGTTCGGGTCACTACACATAGTATGTGCGATTGTGCTATGATGTGAACCAAAGAGCCGGTAGCGTCATAGTACGTGTGTTGTAGTGTGAACCAAAGAGCCGGTAGCACTACGGCACGAGTTGTTAGAGTGTGAACCAAAGAGCCGGTAGCACTTTAGCGCGAGTATGACTCTGGTTGTGATGTGAACCAAAGTGCCGGTAGCATCATAACCGATGCGTATGGTGTGAACCAAAGAGCCGGTAGCACCATGACGCGAGAATGGTTAACCATATGATTTGTGTATGTGTTGTAGTGTAGCATATTATATTGTTTGAGTATATGCTATTGGTTATGCTAGCTTGCGATATTGGAGGTTATTAGCCTTATACTTGAGATGGTTGCTAATTATATTACTAGCATGTATGCGGTATATGTGTAAGTGACTGCAAGTAAGTATATTATATATGTATATGTATAATTATTGCATTCACTAAGCTTTATGCTTACCCCTCTCGTTGTTTACCTTTTTCAGGTATTTTGTTATGAGGCTAGCTAGTTGTTAGACTAGTTACGTAGGAGCGCTTGGGCTCGATGGGGTAGCTTTTGGATATGCGAACGCGGATTGGGGATTTGGTAGTCCCCGGAATTATGCTCTTGGTATCGGGTTGGGTTATAGAGTCCTAACTCGTCTAAGTGTAAATTGGAATTGAAACTTGTATTTTGTACGAAAGTCGTTAAACGGCCGACGTGGGCTCGGTGTCGTAAAACTCGTTTTATTATGGGAACGTGTTAGTCTTGTTTATTATAATGTGTTGTGAAAAGCGTTTCATCTAAAAGTGTCGGGAAGTGGGAGATCTTTAATCAAAATTAGAAAAATTCGGACAGAGGCTGTCAGGCCTTGTGTTCGCCGCGCACCTAAAGGGTTGCGCGCCTCGCACCCTTCTGAAAAAAAAAAAAAACTTTTGCTGCGTATTCGATTGGATAACGGGTTGAGTCGTTACAATCTATCCAAAGAAGCATGTGAGAAAGGACTGATAAGGGGTGTGGAAATTGACAAAAATAAGATTCCATTATCACACCTTCAATACGCAGACGATACAATTTTCATTGAAGAATGGCCAGGAGTAATATTCGCAACGTAATGAAACTTTTAATGTGTTTTGAAGATGTCTCGGGCTTAAAGATTAATTTTTAGAAAAGTAGTCTATTCGGCATAAATGTACTGACTAATGAGATTGCTAACATGGCGAGTAGCTTCGGGGGTAAAAATGATAACCTCCCGTTAACATATCTTAGATTACCAGTGGGTGCAAAGATGAATAGATCAGAGGATTGGGAACCGGTGATAAAAAAAAGTTCCATAAAAGATTCTCGGAGTGGAAATCTAAAACGGTGTCATTCGGGGGGTGTTTGACTTTCATTAAATCGATCCTATCTAGTTTACCGTTGTACTACTTCTCTACCTTCCGTGCTCCTTCATGCATCATCAATTCGCTCGAAGGTTTGCATCGTACGTTTTTTTTGGGGCGGGACGAGGGAGGGTAACAAAATGTCATAGGTTAAATGGGAGCCCATTATACTTCCTTATGAGGGCAGGGGGTTTAATATTGGTTCGTTGAAAGCAAAAAATTGGGCACTTTTGGGTAAATGGTGGTGGAGGTTTCGTACCGAAACCGATGCTTTTTGGGTAAGGGTTATCAAAAGTATATACGGGCGGGATGGGGGGTTGGATTCTTCGAATACTATTAGAGGTCTACCTGGCACCCCACCTTAGAGAGGCATCGTCAACATTGGAAAAGACATGACTAAATGCAGTTTAAACTTTAACAATTCTTCTGTAAGAGTTATTGGCAGCGGCATGTATACTTTCTTTTGGGATGATCGATGGCTTGGAGACAAATGTTTTAAAGAGAAATACCTTAGACTCTATCGGCTAGATGCAGATAAAGGAGCAAAAGTAGGTGACCGAATAAAGAAAGTAAATGTGGAGCTGGTAACAAGTTGGGATTGGAGCAGGCTGCGTACGGGGAGAGTCTCGGATAAATTACAGCTGCTGATGAATGACTTGTCAGATTCGGTTTTCAGCAATAAAGATGTGGATGAATGGAGTTGTTCATATTGTGGAGATGGTATGTTTCAAACAAAAACCTTGGCTAATTTACTACTCCGTAGATGACAAGTTTCATGGACATGCGTCTGGAGTGATGGAAACGAGTTCTAACAAGCTAGTTCCACAATCACTTGGTATCTTCGTATGGCGCGCTAAACGTAGAAGACTACCGGTGAAAGTGGAATTAGCTAATCGATGCATAGACCTTCATACGGTTCGGTGCCCCATGTGCGATGAAGACGTGGAATCAATAGATCATGCGTTAGTCTTATGCAAGTATTCATTTGAAGTTTGGGAGAAAATTTATAGGTGGTAGGGTTTAGACAACTTTTCTACCAGAAGCGTTAACGAGTTGTTCAACGGTGAAGGTAATAACTTAATTGGGTCGAGGGGAAAATTTATTTGGCAAGCCGTCGAATGGGTATGTGGCTATTTGTTGTGGAATAATCGAAATCAAAAAGTTTTTCAAAAATCATTCAAATCGGGTTCTACACTCTTTAATGATATTCAAGTGAAAAGTTATGAATGGATTTCAATGCGATCAAGAAGGAAAACTATCAAGTGGCACCAGTGGTTAATTAACCCTTCTTTCTATGGCTCCGATGGCAACGTTCGAAAAGGCATAGGTTAGATAATTCAAGTTTCGATTTTCTTTCCTTCGAGTATTGTACAATTAGTGTTTCTATTTCATGAGTGTACATATAGAGTAGTTTTATAGTGTAGGCTAGTGTTCACAACAGTGGCTGTATATCCTGATGTTGTACTCCCTTATGTTTTTTTATTTATGAATATATTTAGCTTTTCAGAAAAAATAAAATAAAAAAAAGTGATAATGAACTTCTTGTAAATTATATAATTTTTGAAAAATTGGACCACTTAATTTACAATTATCTAGACATAATAATATATTTGAGACTTGGTTATTGAAGGAGACTTACAATTATTTAGACATAAATTATAATTGAAATTTAAACTTTATTTGGACGTTTGAAGAGGCTTAGCACCCCTCAATCTCTCATTGTCTCCGCCTCTTACTCCTACCTATTACTTTGGATAAAAGATGGAGTATATGTTGATTATAGTTTTATTTTTGTTAATTGATTAAATACAGTAAAGTAATTAGCCTATTAGTCTATTATTAGATAAATCAACATTTCATCTAATTAATTTACAATACGTTAAGATTAGACTGGATTGAGATTCAAGGATTCTTGTACAGTTTAATGGAAATTTTGGAGAAAACACCATGCCAAATTCTCTCTCAGCCAACCCTGTATCACCTTAAATTAGATGCGGAGTCCAGAATTTTAAATATAAGACCACTTGTATTGGAATAATCTCAAGCCCGTGAGATTCGATGTGGCACAAATCCTACGCCCAAATGAACCGTAGTGGGGCGGCAGTTTAAAAAGAAAGTGGGGCTTGAGTGAGATTCTCACGAAATTTGCAACGGGCAGGAGTAAAATGTGGCGTTTTTTGGTTGGTTCGCTCAAATGGACCGTTTGAACATTAAAAAAAAAAAAAAAAAAATCAATTTATGTAAATCTATACCATCAATTTCAAATTTATATCATCTTCTTCATCAAAAAACTACTTCTCCACTCTTCTTCATCTTAAAAACTCTAAAAAAAATGTCTACTCCAAACACTCCATTCACCCAACAAAATGATAATGAAGATCCATTAACACCACTAAATCAATCCGGCCCCCCGGATGTGTAGAATTTAGGGATTTCGATTTCACGTTTATTGTCTTTTTTATTTTCTAGAATTTTTAATTATGTTTTCTTTTTTTCGTTTTTTAGGATTTTCAATTGTTTTTTTTAATGGTATTTAAGTTAATTGTCTTTTTATATTATGAATAACTAGTTAAAGACCCGCGAATTCGCGGGATTCTTCAATAACTTTTGTTATAGTAAAGTAGAATCGGACAATTATTTTATAAGAATTGAGTATTACACATTATTTAAAAAAAAAGGACACGATGAACTTGAATAAGATGAAATAGTAATGAAATCAAAGTTTAACACTTATGAAACGCAAACTTCTAATTAAAAACAAAGAAACTTCTAAAAAGAATAAAATAAATGTTATATATGTATAGCTTCCCATTGATGATTAAAGGACTATATTTTGTGATAGTTGTGAAGTGCGAACAATATCAACGATCTTTATCTTATAGTGAGTATATCTTGGACCTTTCTCAAACTTACAAACCCGCAAAGTAGGCTCGAAGTCACCTTTGACAATTTTATCAAAATTGTATAAAAGTTCTTTTAAGAACTTAAACATAAAAAAAACATGTGATGGAAAAATTTGATACCACAAGTACAAATTAACATTATTAACTTGCTGGTGGCTTCGTTTCTCTAAGTAATGTATATGAGTCAAAATAGGCCAGTATGGCTCTAATGGGTCATTATTTTCTGTTTTATACCAAAATAGACCTAATTTTTTTTGAAAAAATTGATACTTGTTAACTTATTTAACTAAAGATAGTGAACGTGTTCATATTGATAAAAACTCATGTTGACACTTTTTGACTCAAAAGATGTGTCAAAATAATCAAATAATGACTTTCCATCATTTAGAATATAATTACACTATCTTCTCCTTTTTCAATACTCTCACAATTCAACAAATTACTTAATTGATTAATTATGGCATATAAGATACAATTTTACTACTTGATATCTGTTATAATTCAGTAGGCTTATAACTACCTTTAGTGGTTTGATTCTTGATGTTATAATTCAGTAGGCTTATAACTACCTTTAGTGATTTGATTCTTGATTAAGAATACTAATAATGAAGTGTAAGAACAAAGATGATAATGGAGAGAAAGAAAGAAACACTTTGTAAGTGTGAGAAATGGTGCAAGTTTAATGCTTGCATTCATGGCTATTTATAGCAAAAATATCACAAGTTTAGGTAATACAATAATATTACTTTTGTGTATCAATAATTGACTATCCATTTATATATATATATATTTATATATTATAACACTCCCCCTTGGATAGCAATTTTGTTTGTTGAAGATCAACTGTAAGTTACTGCCTCGTTAAAAACCTTGCTAAAGAAAACCCAGTGGGAAAAACTTTAGCTAAGGGAAAAAGAGTGCAGCATGGAGTTGACTCCCCCTCAAGTAGACATCGCTTCGGTTGTTACATCTTTTGAACATGTCTCATGCCAATGTTATGAACGTGTGTTCTGAAAATAGCAGTTGGAAGTGCTTTCGTGAAAAGATCAGCAGAGTTTTTGCTGGATTGAACATATCTCATTTCAATCTCGTTGTCCTTAATGAGATTTTGAGTGTATGAGAAGAATCTAGGAGGTATGTGTTTGGTTCGGTCACTTTTGATATACCCTTCTTTCATATGTGTTATGCAAGCTGCATTATCTTCATAGATAATTGTTGGACTTTTATCGCGTTCTAGTCTACAAGAATCAGTAATGATTTGTGTCATTGATCTCAACCAAAAACATTCCCGAGTAGCTTCATGTAATGCAATCACTTCGGCATGATTTGATGATGTAGCAACAAGTGTTTGTTTTTGAGAACGCCATGATATTGCAGTACCTCCATTTAGGAATACATATCCAGTTTGAGATTTAGCTTTATGTGGATCAGATAAATAACCTGCATCAGCATAACCAACCAAATCTTGTTTTGATTCGTTAGAATAAAATAATCCTAAATCAGTAGTTCCTCGAAGGTATCGAAATATGTGTTTGATCCCATTCCAGTGTCTTTTGGTAGGAGCAGAGCTGAACCTTGCCAACAAATTAACTGCAAAAGAAATGTCAGGTCTTGTACAATTTGTAAGATACATAAGAGCTCCAATTGCACTAAGATATGGTACTTCTGGTCCAAGAATATCTTCATGATCTTCACATGGACGAAATGGATCAGTTTCAACATTGAGTGATCTAACAACCATAGGAGTACTTAATGGTTTTGCCTTGTCCATATTGAAACGTTTCAAAATCTTTTCAGTATATGTTGTTTGATGTACAAGTAAACCATTAGGCATATGTTCAATTTGTAAACCAAGGCAATACTTGGTTTTTCCGAGATCTTTCATTTCAAATTCTTTCTTTAGAAGTTGAATGGCTTCATAGATCTCTTTATTTGTACCTATGATGTTAAGATCATCAACATAAACAGCTATGATCACATATCCGGATGTTGTTTTCTTAATGAAAACACAAGGGCAAGTAAGGTTATTTGTATACCCTTTGCTTATCAAGTAATCACTTAATCGGTTATACCACATACGTCCCGATTGTTTTAACCCATATAAAGATCTTTGTAATTTAATCGAATACATTTCTTTGGGTTTTGCATTTGATGCTTCTGGTACCTTAAATCCTTCAGGTATCTTCATATATATATCACTATCAAGTGATCCATATAGGTAAGCAGTCACAACATCCATGAGATGCATTTCTAAATTTTTAGAAACTGCCAGGCTGATTAAGTACCTAAAAGTAATTGCATCCATAACAGGGGAATAAGTTTCTTCATAATCAATTCCCGGTCTTTGAGAAAAACCTTGGGCTACAAGTCTAGCTTTATACCTTGTAACTTCATTTTTCTCATTTCTTTTTCGGACAAAAATCCATCTGTATCCTACAGGTTTCACATCTTTAGGAGTGAGAATGATGGATCCGAAAACTTTTCTTTTATTGAGTGATTCTAATTCAGCTCGTATTGCTTCTTTCCATTGAGCCCAATCATATCTATTTTGACATTCAACCATAGATGTTGGTTCTGGATCATCATCATTATTCATGATGTCATATGCAACATTAAATGAAAATTTCTCATCAAGATTTTTCATTTCATTTCGGTTCCATAATATTTTTGAATATGCATAATTGATTGCAATTTCTGTATTGACATCATCAATCTCCTCTACAGTAGGAGTACTGATTTGTGGTTCTTCTTGAACAGTTTCTTTTACTTCATTATCAGCTGATTTTCTTTTTCGAGGATTTTTATCCTTTGAACCAATTGGTCTTCCACGTTTCTGACGTGGCAAAGATTCATGAGTGACGTTATTGCCAGCTTTTGGAATTTCAATTCGAGCTGGAGTATTTACTGCTGGTATATATGATTTTGTCACCGTTTTTGTATCTGTAAATGCATCAGGCAATTGATTTGCAAGTTCTTGTATATGCATTATCTTTTGAACTTCTGTCTCGCATTCTTTTGTGCGAGGATCAAGATACTTTAATTGAGGTTCACACCATGAAACATCATTTTCTTTATTTTTCATTTCTCCCCCTAATCTAGGGAACAATGTTTCATTAAAATGACAATCAGCAAAACGTGCTGTAAAAACGTCACCTGTCATAGGTTCAATATACCTTAATATTGAAGATGTTTCATATCCAACATATATTCCCAACCTCCTTTGAGGACCCATTTTTGTACGTTGTGGTGTCGCAATTGGAACATACACTGCACAACCAAATGTTCTAAGATGGGAAATATTTGGCTCTTGACCAAAAGCAAGTTGTAGGGGGGAATATTTATGACTTGCACTTGGTCTGATGCGAATCAATGCAGCAGCATGTAAAATTGCATGACCCCATATAGATACAGGGAGTTTTGTTCTCATTATCAATGGTCTAGCGATTAACTGTAAACGTTTAATCAATGACTCGGCTAAACCATTTTGTGTATGCACATGAGCAACAGAATGTTCAACAACAATTCCTATAGACATGCAATAGTCATTAAATGCTTGAGATGTAAATTCACCAGCATTATCAAGTCTCACCCTTTTAATGGTGTAATCAGGAAAATGAGCTCTCAATTTAATAATTTGGGCAAGAAATTTTGCAAATGCCACATTACGGCTTGATAACAGACAAACATGAGACCATCTGCTAGATGCGTCTATTAGAACCATGAAATATCTAAATGGTCCACATGGTGGATGAATTGGTCCACATATATCACCTTGAATTCTTTCAAGAAACATTGGTGATTCTTTCTCAACCTTAAGTGGTGAGGGTCTAGTTATCAATTTTCCAAGAGAGCAAGATGTACATGGAACCATTGTATCATGATGGATTTTTCTATCCTTTAGTGGATGTCCATGAGTACATTCAATAATCCTTTTCATCATTGTTGATCCTGGATGGCCTAATCTGTTATGCCATAAACTGAATACACCAGGATCAATATATTTTTCGTTAACTACCATATGTATTTCTGGTACATTTATATGTGTATAATGTAATCCAGAACTAAGTCTTGGCATTTTTTCAACCACATGACTCTTGTCAGTGATACTTAAATATTTCTCATTTTCTGTTGTCACTGACTGATAATCATACCCGTTAAGATATATGTCGGAGAAACTCAATAAATTTCTGCTTGACTTGGGAGAAAATAAGGCATCATTTATTAAAAATTTTGTACCATTTGGTAGTATGAAATTTGCCTTTCCTATCCCTTTTATCAAGTTAGCAGGTCCTGATATTGTATGTATAGTTCCTTCCGTTGGTTTTAGATCAATAAAATATTTCTCGGATTTAAGTATAGTGTGTGTAGTTCCACTGTCTGCTATACAGAGATCTCCACCACTTGATTGATGTTGTATTCCAGCAAAATTCATATTGAACTTCATATATAAGAAATAAATAGTGAGTACATTAATATTACACAATATTTTAAACGCAAATAGATAGTACTGAAATTTAGCAAACATAATGACAAAGACAGACGATATTAAATCGTTTATTTTTCGAAAGACACACAACTTAAACATTCAAGAAATCTTCATATAAATCAGATGGTTTCTCAGTGACTGTTGGATCGACGTTATCCACAAAGTTTACTTCCTTTTCTTTATCTTTCAGCGAATCCTGATACATCTTAACAAGATGTTTAGATGTTCGGCAAGTATTAGCCCAGTGGCCCATTCTACCACATCTGTAGCAAGATTCTTCAGAATTTTTAGAAGAATTTTCTTCAACATCTTGTTTAGTGGGCTTGTTTTGTGGTTGATATTTATATTTTCGTGGATTATTATTTCTTTGACCACCACGGCCACGACCACGACCACGTCCTCGCCCATTACCATTACCATTACCATAAGGATGGTTTCTACCATAGTTATGGCTTTTGGCATGATGATGGTGATGGTTATTATAACCACGACCTTGCCCGCGTCCTTGTCCCTGTTTATAATTATTTGCAGTATTTGCTTCAGGGATTGCAAGTGTACCAGTAGGACGGGATTGCTGATTTTTCATTAATAGCTCATCATTTTGCTCTGCAACTAAGAGATATGAATTAAGTTCAGGATATGTTTTGAACTTTAGCATTCTCAAATTTCTTTGCACTGTGATGTTTGCAGCATTCATTGTGGAGAAAGTTTTCTCCATCATGTCTGCATCACTTATTTCATGTCCACAGAATTTAAGTTGTGAACATGTATTATACAGAGCTGAACTATATTCATTTACTTTCTTAAAGTCTTGAAACCTTAATGTTCTCCATTGTTCCATAGCAGCTGGAAGTAAAATTTCTCTTTGATTATTGAATCTGCTTTTGAGACCTTCCCATAAAACATGGGGATCTTCTACAGTCACATAATTATTTTGTAAGCATTCATCAATATGTTGATGAATAAAGCAACATGCCGTTGCTTGTTCTTTTTCAGAACAAGTGTTGTTTTCATTTATGGCTTCAAGAATGCCCATTGATTTAAGATGCATTTTTACTTTTATAACCCATGGCATGTAGTTGTTTCCAGTTGATTCTAAAGGAGTAAATTTAAGCTTTTCCAGATTCGACATTTTCTATTAAAACAAACAACATGATAAATTATAGTCACTTTATATTCATAAGTATATAAACATTAAACATAAATTTAATATAACATAAATGATAAGTAGGTGACAGTGTCGACCATATGTAAGCAATCATTAATAAATGTTATATAACATAAATATAAATATTAGTAAACATAAATGATAATTAGGCGACAGTGTCGGCCATATAAATGTTAGATAATAGAAATATAAATGTTAGTAACATAAATGATAATTAGGCGACAGTGTCGGCCATATAAATGTTAGATAATTGAAATATAAATGTTAGTAACATAAATGATAATTAGACGACAGTGTCGACCATATATTATTCAGGTGGTATAACCGACCATATATCATTTAGGTGGCAGAGCCAACCATAATTAGTATTAAGATTATCGTGCTGATAACGTGTTATAATTCAGTAGGCTTATAACTACCTTTAGTGGTTTGATTCTTGATGTTATAATTCAGTAGGCTTATAACTACCTTTAGTAATTTGATTCTTGATTAAGAATACTAATAATGAAGTGTAAGAACAAAGATGATAATGGAGAGAAAGAAAGAAACACTTTGTAAGTGTGAGAAATGGTGCAAGTTTAATGCTTGCATTCATGGCTATTTATAGCAAAAATATCACAAGTTTAGGTAATACAATAATATTACTTTTGTGTATCAATAATTGACTATCCATTTATATATATATATATTTATATATTATAACAATATCCATGATTGGTTCACTATGGTTTCTATTAAATCCTTCCAACTTCATCTAACTCGATACGTGCCTTATGAATTCTTCCTTGGCAGCCTACACAAATAGATTTAATTGACATAAGGAAATGGACAAAAACTAAATTATTATTACTGACATAATATACTTATGATCATATCTGACACACCAATTGTTAATAATAGGTGACTCAGACTCTTTTGACCCATTACAAATGCAACCTGACCAGTACAAAAGAACTATCAAAATATTTATGACCCTTATCCAACCCACTCATCCCTCTCATGTTTTCAGCATGCTTCACACCATCCATGATTTTATCCGGATCCTCAACCCATAACATATGAGAGCAAGCATAAAAGCTATGGAACATCATTCAAGAATAAATTATATGTCGATTTCAATCAAATTTATGAGAGAAAACATAGCATTGAATGAACTATTGTTTTAGTATATAAAAGTTTATGAAAAAACTGTGTAAAATCATTACTCCATACTAAATACATGATCTAACTTTGTGTCAATAGATGACCCATTTTACTCAAATGCGATTATACCCCTTTCGTCCATATATCCTAACACTAAATGAGCACTTACACTGTAACTATTTTCTTGCATCATAAGCTCTAAGGGTGAGTACATTTTGGCCATAATGAACCATACAATTTGTTAAGGTATTATTATAACCAACCTTTCAGCTTCAATGAGCTTAATTTAAACTTTTCAATAGACACTAAAATATTGTAGTCATTAACAAATCACCTAAACTTCAATGTTACGTTCGGATGTGCATTTTTATAGGGATTTTTGTAATTTCAATAATTATAATCAAATACCATAAAACATCCATTTTCGTACAAATCCACGCCTCATCTAATTTAGTTTTCCTAATCCTGAATAATCACAAATTCAAAAGCATAAATCACCTGATCCAATTCAAAAAAATAAATTTCATCTCACATCCTTACACAACAAACAATAACACCATACATTCATTACATACAATGAAAGTTTTAAAGAACTAACCGGATCCAGGAACTTCATCGTAATACACGACTTTAGATCTTTCTTTTCCTTTGCCATCCTGAATTCATCATGACAAAGGTCCTTCAAGGAAGTAGAAAACCTGCATTGAATCAAATAACAATTTAGATAGATATCTATATATTTGTAAACTCATGTTATTTGACACGAACCATTATTGCAGTTGAACCTCACCCATTTGAACCTGAAACTTCATAGTTTTCTCATGGCTTTACCAAAATCCTGTGGTGAAGACAAAAATATCAGCATCATGGTACATAGAAAATGTTCAGTATACAATCTTATTGTCCCAACGCAACCATTATTACGATTCAAAGACGATTCTTGTGTAAGAAACGTGAAACTGACAAAAATCTACTGTACAATTGTAGTCCTATACAAACAAACAAAAAATATCAACTAAAAGAAGAGACCAGCATTCATGAAGCGAGTCAGCAGACCAAATAGTGTGACTGTTAATAGATGAACATTTTCAAACTTAACACGTAATATTTCAAAAGAAGTTCACACGTTTTATTAACTAAATCCATACCCGTTTCATACATACGGTGTTTCCGGACACGTCGATGCTCAATCGGAACCCTACACGAAGAACATAAAATCAATAAACACTTATTCGGAACCCTTAACATGCGAAAACTTTTCGATCAGAGATTCCAGTAAGTAACGAATTAAAACGATAAAGTTAATATGATGATAGATTGCACCTGTAAAAAAAATAATCGACTCGGTACCTATTCCATCGATTCATTGCTATGCGGCTATATAAATTGTAGATCCATTAGAATTAATCACGCACATGCGAATCAAAAGAATTATTTTATACAATTCCATTTAAGCAGTAGAAATCTGTATTTGAAATTTACACAATGTTCATAACAGTAGAAAATTATAATTTATGAATACCTATTCATATAGAAGTAGATATTTTACACACCTGATAAAGAAATAATTGCATTGTACCCTCAACGATCAAATCGTATGAAGGAAGAGATTGAAATTGATTTTGAATAAAACTTGTATTTGGAAGATTTGATTAGTAAACGGCCGTTTTTTATGGAAGGTTACGATTTCGTATTAATTGTAAAACCCCGGTATTAATTAATTGTTAGTTGTAATAATAATATGGTTTAAGGGTATAAATGACTTTGCATAAAGAATCCTATAAATCATTAGTAATTGAATTTGGTGAATTAAATGAATGGTTAGATTTGATTGTAGAATCTTGATCCAATGGATATGAATTAATTTAAAGGTTGAATTTGAAAAATTATTTCTCATTTAAGCTTTTGTTTTAATAAGTAGGGAGATATAAAAAACTTTAATATAACAAAAAAATTGAAAATATAATGTCACATCAACATCCACTAACAACCCACATTAAATACCCACATCACCACTATTCCATACAAAAAACTCACTCATCCTACTCATCAAAAAAGTGCAAAAAGCAACTTACTCCACCAACCAACGCCCTTCACCGCTACGAGTGGTCTAATGAGCGCCTAGTATATCTAAAATAAATATCCTATTATATCCACACATCTTATCAAAATATTATATTTAAAAAATGACTAAACATTTATAACCGCTTTAATTAAAATAAAACGTATAAGTAAAAAATATCTAAAAGAAATGACAATACAACAATCTAAAAATCTGTTAGGAATTCAGTAGTGGACCTTAACAAGAACATGTGATTTACAACAATCACATAACCCACACACAATAAATGAATAAGCGATACGATAAATAAATGCATAAATGACACGTATATTTAACGTGGTTATATCTCAACTCCAAACACGGAGAAGAGTTTACTCCAAGGGCGCAAACCAGAGAATTTTTCTTATTATTTTCGTGCACACATTTACAGGTGTCACACCCCCCAAAATGGACCAGGGGTAATTGTGACCAATCATATCATAACACAGTTGTATAAACGAGAACGACTCTATATGAGACTTTTTAAATAAAACCTTTGTTAATAAAACAGCACAAGCAGTAATACATGTTTACATTATTATTAAAACGTAAAATAAATGTTTATGAACTAAAATATAATATGCGATGTGGACTCCATGCAAGCATTAAATCTATCATCACAAAGTTGCAAACAGCTAGCTCAATCATCACCTGAGACAAAACATGCTTAAAGTGTCAACCAAAAAGGTTGACTGAAATTCACAGGTTTATAAATAATATCCAAAGTTTTAGACCACAAGATTTAGTTTAAAGTTGATTGATATAGAAATATCAATCTAAAAGTGTTGCTGCATTTTGTAATATCGCTACTAAACAAGTTTACCCTATGACACCTTGTACTGTCAGTGTCGTGGAATCATTATTATGTAACCAAAGACCAACGGTCGAATGGTTAGAGACGTTACTCTCAATAGGCCTACTCACAATAATTAAGTTTGCATTTAAACGTAGTAATTGACGATATTACGGTAGAGATTTAGCATGAATCAAAGCATGACAGCATAGTTAACAATTTAGTACTTGTGTCTAAGTGTAAAACAGTTATAAAGCAAGCATGTGTCTCACCCCAAAAGTTATAAATAGTTAAGTAAATAGTAAAAGTGGGGCTACGAAAATCACCTTAGTAGCACAAAAGAGTATTCCACGAAAGAATTGAACGGAAGGACGTGACCGAGATCTCAACCTAGAGATAGAACGTATGATCAGACATTGCCTAACAGACAATAGTATATAGTACTATATTGATAGTAATGGTTCACTAAAGAATTTTCATTTTCGGAAGGTTACTATTTATGAAAAGTTTCCACTTATAGTAATTTTCCAATTTTAGAAAGTTCGGGTTAATCTTTAGCAAGACGTTGTATAACTTTACTCAAAGTTTGTTGCTATCAAATAAGTCAGGAATGACCAGATGTAACCGGGGGCCCAGGACTCTTGACCAGAATCTAAGTCATGGCATTCGAGATCCACAAGCTTACCCATAAATGGCAACCTAGACATCATTCACTTACGACCGTGAGTAGCGATGAAGTTCACATGAACTGTACATTATCTTTGATTAACCTTCACTTTAGGTTTATATGTTATTATATATGTTATATTATATTTATTAATGTATTAACAATTTGATTATCTTATATTATATACTATAAGTTATTATTATTAAATTAGTATAGTTATAAAATAAGTGTTTATTAATAATGTATTGTTATTAACTTACATTATAAGCATTATACTTTATTATATAGTATACTTAGTTATTAATCGTAAGTTATAATAATAATAATATTAATTTAGTATATGTAATATACTTATGTTAATCGAAAATCATACTAATATATGTTAATTCGAATATTAATTCATTAAATATTATATTTATAATTTTTATAAACTTAGTTAATTATACAATTCAGTAGGATATTTTATAAAAATAATTTTATCAAGTTTTTGTATTTATTTCCCACTTTTCTTTATATATATACTCGGTTTATATTAATCAAATTTAATTAGGTAATAAATATTAAATCAACCTAAATAAATATTTTTTTATTTTTTACAGCTTCTATATTATGTAAAAATGTTATAAAAATTTTTAAATCAAATTTTATATCAAAATATTATTTATTTAATGTTTTCTAATTATTTAACCATTGTAATCGACCTATAATTAAATAAATAGGAAAAATAATTTAAAATTAATTTTTATATTTTTTTTAAAGTATCTAGTGATGCTACTAATCATATAAAAATTTTATAAAAATATTTAATACACGTTTGTATTTATTTTGTATTTTCTTTATTATTTCTCTCGATTTAGAATAATGCAAAAGTAAATTCTTTTTAAATACTAATCGTCCCATTTATTTAATTTTTATAATTTTCACTTGTTTATAAAAGTATAATAATCTCAAAAAAAAATTATAATTATTTTTATTACTGATTAATATTTTATTACGAATTTTATATTGTTTTTATATTTAAATATTACATAATTCGTATTTAATTATAAATAATATTCCATAAATTATCAAAATTATTTTTATACATCATAATACTTATAATACTAATTATAACATGTAAAAATAATTTATATATATTAAATTTGAATTTTTAAAGAATATACAAAAAAATAAAAGCAATTCGATAAAAAATATAGAAAATACCTCAAGTACTTTCCCAAGTTTGTGAGAGAGTTTTTCCAAAGATTTGATACAAGTTTTTATGAAATGGAAATGGGTATTTATAGGGAAAAAATGGTTGGTGAAAAGAAAAAATATAAATAAAATAAAGGTGCCAATTTTGACAAAAAAATAAAAACATGCTAAAAATGTTTTAATAAGTTTTTGTTTTTGAAAATATTTAGTCAAAATTCATGGGCTCATTATTTAATTTATAAAAAAATCTCTTTTTTTTATAAGCTAAAAATATATATATATATATATATATATATATATATATATATATATATATATATATATATATATATATATATATATATATATATATATATATATATATATATATATATATATATATATAATGATTAAAATAACTTATCATTTAATTAATAATTATGTTTCATATAGTTTTAAATATAATACACATTAATATTAATATTAACTAAAGTTATTTTATATAATTATTGTAAACTTTAGTTAACAAAAAGTGTCGACTAAAAATAAATATTTGATCAATGTCAAATTTAATTATATATTACGTATGGATAACAACTCTATAGTCAAATTAGTCAATTCAGGTATAGAAATATGAGGGTTGTTATAGTACCTACCCGTTAAAAGAAATTTTGTCCTGAAATTTAGTTGTTGCCATTAATCGGTGTTGTTCGTACATAAACGAGGATATTTACGTTTTATTTAGTTTTCACGTTCCGAGGTATGCTCGAGGCCTTGCGTGAATTCCAACGGATAGAATATTGTTCTGTTTCAGTAAATTGGATATATAAAATGCGTTATGAATAATATCGAGCTCATTTAAACCTTGAGTGTTTATGCCACCACGCTAGGGTAGACAAAATAGAGAGGAGTTCATGAAAATTATAGTCGTGAAATTTGATAGAGATTGTCATTCTTTACAACAAGAATGATGAATATGAGTTGAAAATATTGTTTTATCAACATTGGTTAATATGGATAAAACGATTCGATTATAGGAAGAGTATAAATGAAGTTATCTTAAAAGTTTGAAATAAGGAAATATCAGTTTGCCTTAACTTTTGACATAATTAAAGGTGATTTCCGGAATTCAAGGGATTTAAAGAAAATCTTTATAATCTGTATAAGATTTGATTCTCCGGTAATTAAGGAAATTAAAATTGCCTTGATTGTTGTGTCTAGAATTTTGCTATAAATTAGCTTCTTCTGTTTCATTATCTTCACCACTTCTATACTTTCTTTCTTTATTCATACTTCCAAAGATTGTGAAAATGCTCCATCCAGTTCTTATCCTGGATATTTTTCTGACTATCGTTTCTGTCATTCTTCTTTTTCATTTACCCCAGAGGAATCTGTTTACTTCTACAATTACCTTGGGGTTATAGTGTTTTTAATTATCCCGTGTCTTTATGTTTCTATACGCATTGATATACACGGTTTGTAATTTCCGTGTTGTTATCGGGCCTTATATTTTCCCTTATATGTCGAAACTCTATGCTCTTGTTTTTCCTTCCCGACTTCAAGTCAAGCGAATAATGGTCTAGAATTCGTAGGTATGGAGTTTCGAATGATCATAATATACAAAGCAGAAGGAAAGGTAATAGCACGATTTGATTTGTCAAATTACTAGAATTACTAAGGATAGAACTATCAAGAATATATGTTCTTGATATGTTCAGAGGTTAAGTAGAATGTAAAAGTCATGTAACATGGCAAATGAAGATTATAAAATCTATGAATCATCATCTTCCATTAAAAATTTAGCATGACTTACTGTAATATAATCACGTTGGCCTGACGTCATTATATTATACTAACTCATGCTTCAACTCCCAACACTACCTCAAATCATTCAAAATTTAAACTTGTATGTTATAGAAATATAGAAACTAAAACAGTTTCCTTTATTATGTAACACAGATAGTGCGAAGTGATAAATAATTTCGAATAAGAATAGTTATGAAGGTATCTTCAGAAATATAGAGGATATTTATAACGAAAGATACGATGATATCTTAGAATTTTCTAAGATCCAATGATAATGAGGAAAATTCTTCTGTAAGGATTTAGAATACGTAAGGAGATCTTTTGTGGTTTTCATCAGAATTCGAATCATCTAGATTCTTTGATTACAGGTTTAGTCCTTGTGATTTGTCCATGGTCTCCTTCATGGTTAGTTCAATCCGTTTTTCAGTTCTAAATCTGAGCTTTTTCAATATGTCATTCTTTATCATCAAACTTTTGGCCATTAAGACCACCTATAGCTTTTGCTGCTTCGTTAGCATTCTCAAGGTTAACGAATCTGAATCATTGATTATCAATCAAAGGTGTTTTCAAGAATTTTGAATTTGAAGTGTTTAAGCGTAGGATGTAACCATCAATGGTTCTAATTTTGGTGGTTTGACGTGATAATTCATCACAAAATACGAATGAATATATATATGAATTTAGTAATCTTTAGGAAGATAACACCTGCTAAAGCTTTACTTGGATTCTGATATGTCAAAATTAGAATATGTAATTGAATTTGTACGAAAATGGTTGTTCTCTAGTGAACGGATACATATATCTTGTGAACGTAAGTAGTATAGTTACTGATTATTGAATCAGAATTGAAGAATGTACAATGAAACATATTAATGTGAGATATAAATATTTCTCGGGTATTACCTAACCGTTAAAATATTTTCACAATTAACAGTTTGTACAAAAAAACTTTAATTACAATCTTTATGGAGATATACGTTCATATATGTATTCTTCAAATATAATATAGATTTAATGAGTTAATATAATATTAAAATCATTTGATTTGCGGTTGGAACAAGAATAAATAATCTTCAAAACTTGAGAGATTACATAATCATCGCGGAATATTTCTTTAATGGAGTTATGAATCAATACTTCATCGTTCATTGTTATTGATATACCTCGGTATATGATGTTGGTGCTCATGGAATTCTTGTGAAATTTACAAGACACGAATAATGTTTTCTAAAAAGTTTCGAGTACATCGAAAATGGAAGTGTAAAACCAGACATGTATTTGAATAATACACTTGATTTATTATGAAATGGAGTTTATTGTGCTGAAGCAGTGATTAACGATCATTAAGTCATTAACGAAGGATGTACATTATAGCATATTAGTGATATGAATTAACCAAGTAGTACATACTAGTTAAGATTTACACGTAATAGCTTAGTACGAAAAGATTTATTATCATTTCAAACCATATATATATATAAAGTATACATATATAATTCTTCAGGAAGAATGAGTCAATACATCTTAACTCATTATTACTAATATTCCTTGGTATCCATGGGGCGTATGATGTTGATATCTGAGGTACTGAGTGTGATGTTGAGGCGTGAAATGCAGATGTTGTTGTTGGTGATGCTGATGCTATTGGTGGTGATGCTGATGGTGCTTACAATGCTTGTGGTGTTGGTGATGTTGGTGGTAATGTTGGTACTAGTGGTGCTGGTTATGTTGCTGGTGTTGCTTGTGGTACTTGAGTAGTAGGTGTGAGCCTAGCTTCCAAATCGTGCACTGTTTCCTCCAGGGTTTATACTTTTTGCTCGAGTCTATGGATTTGTTCTACCCATTCCTCCGTAAGGTTTGTCAATTCTTGATATTTAGTTCGAAGTCTTCTAACTTCTTATAATAACCCTATCTGGTTAGAATTCGGGAGTAGAGGACAAATACTGTCTTGGGCTACATCGAGTCGACCTTCGAGGTGGAAAATCCTTGTGAATAGAGTGAAAGTGGTATTGCGAATAGGTTCGCCGGTAAGCGGATAGAGTACTCCGACGTTTGGTGGTAAGTTTGGCTCGTGATAAGGAGTACCTTCTTCATTTCTCCATAGGGTGAGTATTTCACGAACCCATCCTCATTTTCTGAAGAAATCTCGGTAATTGATCGGTGGGTGTGCTCCCGTCACGCTATCTTCGAAGCTAGAGGAACTTGAGGAATCAGGTGAGAAATCCATATTATGTGTTTGGAATAAGGTTTGATATGAAATGGGTGTTGAATATTGAATGATATATTCGTCTCCTTGAATACGTATATATAGAAAAAGATTTCCGTAATTTATGGAGGAAATTTAGGAAAAGTGTTAGACAAAGTCTATTGGGATAGATATGATAAGATATGATTTGTCTATACTCCATAATTGCAGTATGACGTGTCTAGATTAAAAATGATAAGTATGTAATCAGATAATGATTAAAGACTTTCAATTCGTAATGGCCTATTCAGGTCTAGGGCTTGAGCTATAGGATCCTTTAAATTGGTAATCCAAACCCTTCCATTCTAGAGTTTCGTAGACGCCATCTGTCAAGAAAATTCAATGATCAAAAATAACGAGAAAACAAAGATTTAAAAGTAACGAATATGAGTAGTGATGACATTATAATATCTTTGAGATTCGCGATAACTCAATGACATTTTTCGGTTCGCAAACCGATGCATAAAGGCATAAAGCATATAGGTACGTGGTTTAACAAGGAGGTTATATACGTTTGAGTATGAATAGTAACAAATATTGGAGTTTCAAAAATCATGGATAATATTTCATGTAATACATATGTAATACACAAAACCATGATAGATGACATAGGAATGTCGAGAACGGTGTCGCATTTAAATGTGGTGGCGGAATTGAATTGTACTTAGGAGAATGAGCAGAGTTCTTAGATTGGCTCGGCATTCTAAGATAAGTAAAGTTTCTAAAGCATAGTGTAGCATTTAACAGTTAAAGGCAACAATTAAAGGCACTATAGTCAAAGGAAATTGTAGTCCTACATTTCTAAGGTACCTAATTGTATAAGGCACACTTAAAATGCAATCCTGGTTCTCTACAACAGCCTGCTCTGATACCAATCTGTCACACCCCCCAAAATGGAGCAGGGGTAATTGTGACCAATCATATCATAACACAGTTGTATAAACGAGAACGACTCTATATGAGACTTTTTAAATAAAACCTTTGTTAATAAAACAGCGGAAGCAGTAATACATGTTTACATTATTATTAAAACGTAAAATAAATGTTTATGAACTAAAATATAATATGCGATGTGGACTCCATGAAAGCATCAAATCTATCATCACAAAGTTGCAAACAGCTAGCTCAATCATCACCTGAGACAAAACATGCTTAAAGTGTCAACCAAAAAGGTTGAGTGAAATTCACAGGTTTATAAATAATATCCAAAGTTTTAGACCACAAGATTTAGTTTAAAGTTGATTGATATAGAAATATCAATCTAAAAGTGTTGCTGCATTTTGTAATATCGCTATGACACCTTGTACTGTCAGTGTCGTGGAATCATTATTATGTAACCAAAGACCAACGGTCGAATGGTTAGAGACGTTACTCTCAATAGGCCTACTCACAATAATTAAGTTTGAATTTAAACGTAGCAATTGACGATATTACGGTAGGGATTTAGCATGAATCAAAGCATGACAGCATAGTTAACAATTTAGTACTTGTGTCTAAGTGTAAAACAGTTATAAAGCAAGCATGTGTCTCACCCCAAAAGTTATAAATAATTAAGTAAATAGTAAAAGTGGGAATATGAAAATTACCTTAGTAGCACAAAAGAGTATTCCACGAAAGAATTGAACGGAAGGACGTGACCAAGATCTCAACCTAGAGATAGAACGCATGATCAGACATTGCCTAACAGACAATAGTATATAGTACTATATTGATAGTAATGGCTCACTAAAGAATTTTCATTTTCGGAAGGTTACTATTTATGGAAAGTTTCCACTTATAGTAATTTTCCAATTTTAGAAAGTTCAGGTTAATCTTTAGCAAAACGTTGTATAACTTTACTCAAAGTTCGTTGCTATCAAATAAGTCAGGAATGACCAGATGTAACCGGGGGCCCAGGACTCTTGACCAGAATCTAAGTCATGGCATTCGAGATCCACAAGCTTACCCATAAATGGCAACCTAGACATCATTCACTTACGACCGTGAGTAGCGATGAAGTTCACATGAATTGTACATTATCTTTGATTAACCTTCACTTTAGGTTTATATGTTATTATATATGTTATATTATATTTATTAATATATTAACAATTTGATTATCTTATATTATATACTATAAGTTATTATTATTAAATTAGTATAGTTATAAAATAAGTGTTTATTAATAATGTATTGTTATTAACTTACATTATAAGCATTATACTTTATTATATAGTATACTTAGTTATTAACCGTAAGTTATAATAATAATAATAATAATATTAATTTAGTATATGTAATATACTTATGTTAATCGAAAATCATACTAATATATGTTAATTCGAATATTAATTCATTAAATATTATATTTATAATTTTTATAAACTTAGTTAATTATACAATTCAGTAGGATATTTTATAAAAATAATTTTATCAAGTTTTTGTATTTATTTCCCACTTTTCTTTATATATATACTCGGTTTATATTAATCAAATTTAATTAGGTAATAAATATTAAATTGACCTAAATAAATAATTTTATATTTTTTTACAGGTTCTATATTATGTAAAAATGTTATAAAAATTATTAAATCAAATTTATATCAAAATATTATTTATTTAATGTTTTCTAATTATTTAACCATTGTAATCGGCCTATAATTAAATAAATAGGAAAGATAATTTAAAATTAATTTTTATGTTTTTTTAAAGTATCTAGTGATGCTACTAATCATATAAAAAATTTATAAAAATATTTAATACACGTTTGTATTTATTTTGTATTTTCTTTATTATTTCTCTCGGTTTAGAATAATGAAAAAATAAATTCTTTTTAAATACTAATCGTCCCATTTATTTAATTTTTATAATTTTCGCTTGTTTATAAAAGTATAATAATCTCAAAAAAAAATTATAATTATTTTTATTACTGTTTAATATTTTATTACGAATTTTATATTGTTTTTATTTTTAAATACTACATAATTCGTATTTAATTATAAATAATATTCCATAAATTATCAAAATTATTTTTACACATCATAATACTTATAATACTAATTATAACATGTAAAAATAATTTTTATATATTAAATTCAAATTTTTAAAGAATATACAAAAAAATAAAAGCAATTCGATAAAAAATATAGAAAATACCTCAAGTACTTTCCCAAGTTTGTGAGAGAGTTTTTCCAAAGATTTGATACAAGTTTTTATGAAATGGAAGTGGGTATTTATAGAAAAAAATAGTTGGTGAAAAGAAAAAATATAAATAAAATAAAGGTGCCAATTTTGACAAAAAATAAAAATATGTTAAAAATGTTTTTAATAAGTTTTTGTTTTTGAAAATATTTAGTCAAAATTCATGGGCTCATTATTTAATTTATAAAAAAAATCTCTTTTTTTTATAAGCTAAAAATATATATATATATATATATATATATATATAATGATTAAAATAACTTATCATTTAATTAATAATTATGTTTCATATAGTTTTAAATATAATACGCATTAATATTAATATTAACTAAAGCTATTTTATATAATTAGTGTAAACTTTAGTTAACAAAAAGTGTCGACTAAAAATAAATATTTGATCAATGTCAAATTTAATTATATATTACGTATGGATAACAACCCTATAGTCAAATTAGTCAATTCAGGTATGAAAATATGAGGGTTGTTATAACAGGTTACATTAGGGTGTTTATATAGGCATAAAATAACAAGGAAACGACTTAAAGAGCAAGAAAACGCGTTTTTCCTCGTCAAGCTCCCGGATAGGCTTAAATTGCATCGTGGCTGGAGGAGCCGCGCCGTGGCTTTAAGCATGGTTTCGAAACCGACAGCTTTACAACCTTCGAACCTCAATCCAAGTGTTGAGCCACGACGTGCCTTAATGAGTCACGACGTGCCTTAACACTAAAACGCACTTTTTCTTGTTGTTTTGATATCCTTCACACATCCAACAATCTCCCACTAGAAGGATGATCTAAACACAGCCCATTTTATCAACCCATACCAGATCACCTGTCTCAACTTCATTGAACCTACCCATATATACCGCCAAGAAAGCTTCTTGGGACACACACATTCCAACTACTCGAGCTGACAGCTTTCGATAAAGAGCACTTCAACTACACTCGCCAAAACTTAATCAACTTCACCTGTCAAATATGTTAAATACCCACAACAACTCTATATTACCCGATTATGGAACTCCATTTGAACACCGCCGAATAAACACCCGGGAAACGTCGCACTTCCACGCCATGGGAAGGAAGACTTTCGACACTCACACACCTGAGTAATAATATAATCTTCGTTGCTAGCCTAGGTCATCTCTCAATTTCTGCGCCACCATTGAAGTGTGCGAGACTTCAAACACATGATTAAAAAAAAGGAAACAATACCGCCTCAACTCATCACTCTAGACAACCCCAACCCTGTCATCGACATGTCAATGATCACCCTCATACAGAATTTTCGTCTATCACTGATCTTTCTTCCCAACAACCAGAAAATCTAACAGACGCCCTTGTATACTATTCATCAAGGCTTCAGTGAGAACGCAGTCACATACTTGAAATTTACACTTTCAACTTTCCGCTTTCACGCTGTTACACTGATCTTTCCTCATAGCGCTATGAATTTCACGAACTCATCTTCTCAACCTCAAGCATGCTCCCACTATATGAGTAAAATAATAAACCGCGGCTACCCTAGAAGAATCTGTTTCGTACCACCCAATCAGTTGCAAATTACTTTGCCATTGGAGAGTAAAATAAGTACCAGTATATCTAGCCGGAATCAATGCACTAATACTGTAAATAAATCATAGAAACATGTCGCACAACCATCTCTACAACTCCCACTAGTCGTCTAACTCCCACTTACCCGATACTTCCCTCATTTCCCAAACTCAATCCGAGTTCCCGAAACTCTCAAAAATATCTTGAAAGCTCAACTTTCGGGACTTACAAGATTATCCATTTCATCAATCACCTAAGAACTCCTAATTGGTCACCCTGAAGAAACCACTCGTTTGTTGAAACAATCATTACCCAAAAACTTAAGCATCGGTCGAACGCGTTCTATCTGACACCCTTCCTCAACCAATTCTCCTTAGTGAGAGAATCTCTAACCTGCCCTTATATTCCACATAACCTGTAATATCCAACCAATCACTTTGGTTGAACCGTTTCAAAACCCACAAGTGTCAAACTTCCCCAATAATTCCCACTATCGATAATAACCCGGATGTAATCCATTCGTTGCCCAAACATGCCCAAACCAGAGAGAATCACCCTCATGAGCTTCCGTAACAAACCAACATCCCGTAATACCTAGCTCGTATCGCCCAAAGTTTCCGAGAAAAAACCATCTCGCACTCGCGTCATCAAACCTGAAACACTCGCGTCGTCAATCCTGAAAAACTTCATCCTGAAAAACTTCATCCTGAGAACTCATATCCGACACCCGGATCTTCCAAAAAAAAAAATCTCTTTTTGTGTTTTCTACAAACAAACTCTATCAAACCAACCCCTTTGATTCCGTAACCTTCACGAATAAATCACCATCATAGTGCAATTGTGCGCCCGATTACATTATAACCCGCCAGAATCAGACAAACTCTGGTGTGTTCAACTTACTGGGTACATAGACATACCCTAAGTTCACCGCGATCAACTAAATCTCAGGATCTTGATATATGTTGCAAAACACTTAACCGTAATCGTCGTTTCTTCTCTTGATGATACCCGAATCATCAACTAATCTTATATCTGCTTTCAATCGCCATTGTGCCCGATCTTCAAACCTTTAGCTCTTGATACCACTTGTTAGGAATTCGGTAGTGGACCCTAATGAAATGTCCCGTTCATATTGATTATAAACGTTCCATATTAATTGATTTCGTTGCGAGGTTTTGACCTCTATATGAGACGTTTTTCAAAGACTGCATTCATTTTTAAAACAACCATAACCTTTATTTTATCAATAAAGGTTTTAAAAATATTACGTAGATTATCAAATAATGATAATCTAAAATATACTGTTTACACACGATCATTACATAATGGTTTACAATAGAAATATATTACATCGACATATGTTTCTTGAATGCAGTTTTTACACAATATCATACAAACATTGACTCCAAATCTTGTCCTTATTTTAGTATGCAACAGCGGAAGCTCTTAGTATTCACCTGAGAATAAACATGCTTTAAACGTCAATAAAAATGTTGGTGAGTTATAGGTTTAACCTATATATATCAAATCGTAACAATAGACCACAAGATTTCATATTTCAATACACATCCCATACATAGAGATAAAAATCATTCATATGGTGAACACCTGGTAACTGACATTAACAAGATGCATATATAAGAATATCCCCATCATTCCGGGACACCCTTCAGATATGATATAAATTTCGAAGTACTAAAGCATCCGGTACTTTGGATGGGGTTTGTTAGGCCTAATAGATCTATCTTTAGGATTCGCGTCAATTAGGGTGTCTGTTCCCTAATTCTTAGATTACCAGACTTAATAAAAAGGGGCATATTCGATTTTGATAATTCAACCATAGAATGTAGTTTCACGTACTTGTGTCTATTTTGTAAATCATTTATAAAACCTGCATGTATTCTCATCCCAAAAATATTAGATTTTAAAAGTGGGACTATAACTCACTTTCACAGATATTTCTTTCCTCGGAAATAAGACTTGGCCACGGATCGATTCACGAACCTATACAAATATGTACATATATATCAAAGTATGATCAAAATATAATTACAACCATTTTTATTATGTTTTAAAGATTTGAGTGTATTAAGTCAGCTGTCCTCGTTAGTAACCTACAACTAGTTGTCCACAGTTAGATGTACATAAATAAATTGATATATATTATCTTGAATCAATTCACGACCCAGTGTATACACATCTCAGGCTAGATCACAACTCAAAGTATATATATTTTTGGAATCAACCTCAACCCTGTATAGCTAACTCCAACATTACTGCATATAGAGTGTCTATGGTTGTTCCAAATAATATATATACATGGGTCGATATGATATGTCAAAACATTTGCATACGTGTCTATGGTATCCCAAGATTACATAATATATTAGAATACATATATAATACAATATAAGTTAGCTAGGATATGATTTGTATAGATTTGTTAAACATTTCCCGTAGCTAAAAAGATCAAAAAATATCCAATCTTGTTTTACCCATAACTTCTTCATTTTAAATCCGTTTTGAGTGAATCAAATTGCTATGGTTTCATATTGAACTCTATTTTATGAATCTAAACAGAAAGAGTATAGGTTTATAGTCGAAAATATAAGTTACAAGTCATTTTTGTAAAGGTAGTCATTTCAGTCGAAAGAACGACGTCTAGATGACCATTTTAGAAAACATACTTCAACTTTGAGTTTAACCTTGATTTTTGGATATAGTGTCATGTTCATATGAAAAATCATTTTTTCAAAAGAACAACTTTTAAATCCAAGTTTATAATAGTTTTTAATTATCCAAACCAAAACAGCCCCCGGTTTCACTACGAAGGCATATATCCGATTTTATGGTGTTCATCGTGTTTCCAGGTTTTAAATCATTAAGTTAGCATATCATATAGATATAGAACATGTGTTTAGTTGATTTTAAAAGTCAAGTTAGAAGGATTAACTTTTGTTTGCGAACAAGTTTAGAATTAACTAAACTATGTTCTAGTGATTACAAGTTTAAACCTTCGAATAAGATAGCTTTATATGTATGAATCGAATGATGTTATGAACATCATGAAATGTCCCATTCTTATTGATTAAAAACATTCCATATTAATTGACTTCGTTGCGAGATTTTGACCTCTATATGAGACGTTTTTCAAAGACTGCATTCATTTTAAAACAAACCATAACCTTTATTTCATCAATAAAGGTTTAAAAAGCTTTACGTAGATTATCAAATAATGATAATCTAAAATATCCTGTTTACACACGACCATTACATAATGGTTTACAATACAAATATGTTACAACAAAATAAGTTTCTTGAATGCAGTTTTTACACAATATCATAAAAGCATGGACTCCAAATCTCGTCCTTATTTAAGTATGCGACAGCGGAAGCTCTTAATAATCACCTGAGAATAAACATGCTTAAAACGTCAACAAAAATGTTGGTGAGTTATAGGTTTAACCTATATATATCAAATCATAATAATAGACCACAAGATTTCATATTTCAATACACATTCCATACATAGAGATAAAAATCATTCATATGGTGAACACCTGGTAACCGACATTAACAAGATACATATATAAGAATATCCCCATCATTCCGGGACACCCTTCGGATATGATATAAATTTTGAAGTACTAAAGCATCCGGTACTTTGGATGGGGTTTGTTAGGCCCAATAGATCTATCTTAAGGATTCGCGTCAATTAGGGTGTCTGTTCCCTAATTCTTAGATTACCAGACTTAATAAAAAGGGGCATATTCGATTTCGATAATTCAACCATAGAATGTAGTTTCACGTACTTGTGTCTATTTTGTAAATCATTTATAAAACCTGCATGTATTCTCATCCCAAAAATATTAGATTTTAAAAGTGGGACTATAACTCACATTCACAGATTTTTACTTCGTCTGGAAGTAAGACTTGGCCACTGGTTGATTCACGAACCTATAACAATATATACATATATATCAAAGTATGTTCAAAATATATTTACAACACTTTTAATAAATTTTGATGTTTTAAGTTTATTAAGTCAGCTGTCCTCGTTAGTAACCTACAACTAGTTGTCCACAGTTAGATGTACAGAAATAAATCGATAAATATTATCTTGAATCAATCCACGACCCAGTGTATACGTATCTCAGTATTGATCACAACTCAAACTATATATATTTTGGAATCAACCTCAACCCTGTATAGCTAACTCCAACATTCACATATAGAGTGTCTATGGTTGTTCCGAAATATATATAGATATGTCGACATGATAGGTCGAAACATTGTATACGTGTCTATGGTATCTCAAGATTACATAATATACAATACAAGTTGATTAAGTTATGGTTGGAATAGATTTGTTAACAATTTTCACGTAGCTAAAATGAGAAAAATTATCCAATCTTGTTTTACCCATAACTTCTTCATTTTAAATCCGTTTTGAGTGAATCAAATTGCTATGGTTTCATATTGAACTCTATTTTATGAATCTAAATAGAAAAATTATAGGTTTATAGTCGGAAAAATAAGTTACAAGTCATTTTTGTAAAGGTAGTCATTTCAGTTGAAAGAACGACGTCTAGATGACCATTTTAGAAAACATACTTCCACTTTGAGTTTAACCATAATTTTTGGATATAGTTTCATGTTCATAATAAAAATCATTTTCTCAGAATAACAACTTTTAAATCAAAGTTTATCATAGTTTTTAATTAACTAACCCAAAACAGCCCGCGGTGTTACTACGACGGCGTAAATCCGGTTTTATGGTGTTTTTCGTGTTTCCAGGTTTTAAATCATTAAGTTAGCATATCATATAGATATAGAACATGTGTTTAGTTGATTTTAAAAGTCAAGTTAGAAGGATTAACTTTTGTTTGCGAACAAGTTTAGAATTAACTAAACTATGTTCTAGTGATTACAAGTTTAAACCTTCGAATAAGATAGCTTTATATGTATGAATCGAATGATGTTATGAACATCATTACTACCTTAAGTTCCTTGGATAAACCTACTAGAAAAGAGAAAAATGGATCTAGCTTCAACGGATCCTTGGATGGCTCGAAGTTCTTGAAGCAGAATCATGACACGAAAACAAGTTCAAGTAAGATCATCACTTGAAATAAGATTGTTATAGTTATAGAAATTGAACCAAAGTTTGAATATGATTATTACCTTATATTAGAATAATAACCTACTGTAAGAAACAAAGATTTCTTGAGGTTGGATGATCACCTTACAAGATTGGAAGTGAGCTAGCAAACTTGAAAGTATTCTTGATTTTATGTAACTAGAATTTGTAGAATATATGAAGAACACTTAGAACTTGAAGATAGAACTTGAGAGAGATCAATTAGATGAAGAAAATTGAAGAATGAAAGTGTTTGTAGGTGTTTTTGGTCGTTGGTGTATGGATTAGATATAAAGGATATGTAATTTTGTTTTCATGTAAATAAGTCATGAATGATTACTCATATTTTTGTAATTTTATGAGATATTTCATGCTAGTTGCCAAATGATGGTTCCCACATGTGTTAGGTGACTCACATGGGCTGCTAAGAGCTGATCATTGGAGTTTATATACCAATAGTACATACATCTAAAAGCTGTGTATTGTACGAGTACGAATACGGGTGCATACGAGTAGAATTGTTGATGAAACTGAACAAGGATGTAATTGTAAGCATTTTTGTTAAGTAGAAGTATTTTGATAAGTGTATTGAAGTCTTTCAAAAGTGTATAAATACATATTAAAACACTACATGTATATACATTTTAACTGAGTCGTTAAGTCATCGTTAGTCGTTACATGTAAGTGTTGTTTTGAAACCTTTAGGTTAACGATCTTGTTAAATGTTGTTAACCCAATGTTTATAATATCAAATGAGATTTTAAATTATTATATTATCATGATATTATCATGTATGAATATCTCTTAATATGATATATATACATTAAATGTCTCTACAACGATAATCGTTACATATATGTCTCGTTTAAAAATCATTAAGTTAGTAGTCTTGTTTTTACATATGTAGTTCATTGTTAATATACTTAATGATATGTTTACTTATCATAGTATCATGTTAACTATATATATATCCATATATATGTCATCATATAGTTTTTACAAGTTTTAACGTTCCTGAATCACCGGTCAACTTGGGTGGTCAATTGTCTATATGAAACATATTTCAATTAATCAAGTCTTTACAAGTTTGATTGCTTAACATGTTGGAAACATTTAATCATGTAAATATCAATCTCAATTAATATATATAAACATGGAAAAATTCGGGTCACTACAGTACCTACCCGTTAAATAAATTTCGTCCCGAAATTTTAAGCTGTTGAAGGTGTTGACGAATCTTCTGGAAATAGATGCGGGTATTTCTTCTTCATCTGATCTTCACGCTCCCAGGTGAACTCGGGTCCTCTACGAGCATTCCATCGAACCTTAACAATTGGTATCTTGTTTTGCTTAAGTCTTTTAACCTCACGATCCATTATTTCGACGGGTTCTTCGATGAATTGAAGTTTTTCGTTGATTTGGATTTCATCTAACGGAATAGTGAGATCTTCTTTAGCAAAACATTTCTTCAAATTCGAGACGTGGAAAGTGTTATGTACAGCCGCGAGTTGTTGAGGTAACTCAAGTCGGTAAGCTACTGGTCCGACACGATCAATAATCTTGAATGGTCCAATATACCTTGGATTTAATTTCCCTCGTTTACCAAATCGAACAACGCCTTTCCAAGGTGCAAATTTAAGCATGACCATCTCTCCAATTTCAAATTCTATATCTTTTTTTTAATGTCAGCGTAGCTCTTTTGTCGACTTTGGGCGGTTTTCAACCGTTGTTGAATTTGGATGATCTTCTCGGTAGTTTCTTGTATAATCTCCGGACCCGTAATCTGTCTATCCCCCACTTCACTCCAACAAATCGGAGACCTGTACTTTCTACCATAAAGTGCTTCAAACGACGCCATCTCAATGCTTGAATGATAGCTGTTGTTGTAGGAAAATTCTGCTAACGGTAGATGTCGATCCCAACTGTTTCCGAAATCAATAACACATGCTCGTAGCATGTCTTCAAGCGTTTGTATCGTCCTTTCGCTCTGCCCATCAGTTTGTGGATGATAGGCAGTACTCATGTCTAGACGAGTTCCTAATGCTTGCTGTAATGTCTGCCAGAATCTTGAAATAAATCTGCCATCCCTATCAGAGATAATAGAGATTGGTATTCCATGTCTGGAGACGACTTCCTTCAAATACAGTCGTGCTAACTTCTCCATCTTGTCATCTTCTCTTATTGGCAGGAAGTGTGCTGATTTGGTGAGACGATCAACTATTACCCAAATAGTATCAAAACCACTTGCAGTCCTTGGCAATTTAGTGATGAAATCCATGGTAATGTTTTCCCATTTCCATTCTGGGATTTCGGGTTGTTGAAGTAGACCTGATGGTTTCTGATGCTCAGCTTTGACCTTAGAACACGTCAAACATTCTCCTACGTATTTAGCAACATCGGCTTTCATACCCGGCCACTAAAAATATTTCTTGAGATCCTTGTACATCTTCCCCGTTCCAGGATGTATTGAGTATCTGGTTTTATGAGCTTCTCTAAGTACCATTTCTCTCATATCTCCAAATTTTGGTACCCAAATCCTTTCAGCCCTATACCGGGTTCCGTCTTCCCGAATATTAAGATGCTTCTCCGATCCTTTGGGTATTTCATCCTTTAAATTTCCCTCTTTTAAAACTCCTTGTTGCGCCTCCTTTATTTGAGTAGTAAGGTTATTATGAATCATTATATTCATAGATTTTACTCGAATGGGTTCTCTGTCCTTCCTGCTAAAGGCATCGGCTACCACATTTGCCTTCCCCGGGTGGTAACGAATCTCAAAGTCGTAATCATTCAATAATTCAATCCACCTATGCTGCCTCATATTCAGTTGTTTCTGATTAAATATGTGTTGAAGACTTTTGTGGTCGGTATATATAATAATTTTGACCCCATATAAGTAGTGCCTCCAAGTCTTTAATGCAAAAACAACCGCGCCTAATTCCAAATCATGCGTCGTATAATTTTGTTCGTGAATCTTCAATTGTCTAGACGCATAAGCAATCACCTTCGTTCGTTGCATTAATACACAACCGAGACCTTGCTTTGATGCGTCACAATAAATCACAAAATCATCATTCCCTTCAGGCAATGACAATATAGGTGCCGTAGTTAGCTTTTTCTTCAATAACTAAAACGCTTTCTCTTGTTCATCATTCCATTCAAATTTCTTCCCTTTATGCGTTAATGCAGTCAAGGATTTTGCTATTCTGGAAAAGTCTTGGATGAACCTTCTATAGTAACCAGCTAGTCCTAAAAACTGGCGTATGTGTTTCGGAGTTTTCGGGGTTTCCCACTTTTCAACAGTTTCTATCTTTGCCGGATCCACCTTAATACCTTCTTTGTTCACTATGTGACCGAGGAATTGAACTTCTTCCAACCAAAATGCACACTTTGAAAACTTAGCGTACAATTCTTCCTTCCTCAATACTTCTAACACCTTTCTCAAATGTTCACCGTGTTCTTGGTCATTCTTTGAGTAAATAAGTATGTCATCAATGAAAACAATGACAAACTTGTCAAGGTATGGTCCACACACTCGGTTCATAAGGTCCATGAACACGGCTGGTGCATTAGTTAAACCAAACGGCATGACCATAAACTCGTAATGACCGTAACGTGTTCTGAAAGCAGTCTTTGGAATATCATCTTCTTTCACCCGCATTTGATGATACCCGGAACGTAAGTCAATCTTTGAATAAACAGACGAGCCTTGTAGTTGATCAAATAAGTCGTCGATTCTCGGTAGTGGGTAGCGGTTGTTGATGGTAAGTTTGTTCAACTCTCGGTAGTCGATACACAACCTGAATGTACCATCTTTCTTCTTGACAAACAAAACAGGAGCTCCCCACGGTGATGTGCTTGGTTGAATGAAACCACGCTCTAAAAGTTCTTGTAATTGGCTTTGTAGTTCTTTCATCTCGCTGGGTGCGAGTCTGTAAGGAGCACGAGCTATTGGTGCAGCTCCTGGTACAAGATCTATTTGAAATTCAACGGATCGATGTGGGGGTAATCCCGGTAATTCTTTCGGAAATACATCGGGAAATTCTTTTGCAATGGGAACATCATTGATGCTCTTTTCTTCAGTTTGTACTTTCTCGACGTGTGCTAGAACAGCATAGCAACCTTTTCTTATTAGTTTTTGTGCCTTCAAATTACTAATAAGATGTAGCTTCGTGTTGCCCTTTTCTCCGTACACCATTAAGGGTTTTTCTTTTTCTCGTATAATGCGAATTGCATTTTTGTAACAAACAATCTCTGCTTTCACTTCTTTCAACTAGTCCATACCGATTATCACATCAAAACTCCCTAACTCTACTGGTATCAAATCAATCTTAAATGTTTCGCTAACCAGTTTAATTTCTCGATTCCGACATATATTATCTGCTGAAATTAATTTACCATTTGCTAATTCAAGTAAAAATTTACTATCCAAAGGCGTCAATGGACAACTTAATTTAGCACAAAAATCTCTACTCATATAGCTTCTATCCGCACCCGAATCAAATAAAACGTAAGCAGATTTATTGTCAATAAGAAACGTACCCGTAACAAGCTCTGGGTCTTCCTGTGCTTCTGCCGCATTAATATTGAAAACTCTTCCGCGGCCTTGTCCATTCGTGTTCTCCTGGTTCGGGCAATTTCTAATAATGTGGCCCGGTTTTCCACATTTATAACAAACTACATTGGCATAACTTGCTCCGACACTACTTACTCCGCCATTACTGGTTCCGACACCATTTGTTCCTTTCGTTCTATTAACCCCTGGTCCGTAGACCTCACACTTCACCGCGCTATGACCATTTCTTTTACACTTGTTGCAAAATTTGGTGCAGAACCCTGAGTGATACTTTTCACACCTTTGGCATAGCTACTTCTGATTGTTGTTGTTGTTGCAGTTATTATTGTTGTTGGGATGATTGTTGTAGTTGTTGTTGTTGTTGTTATTGTTGTTGTTGGGCCGTTTGTTGTAGTTGCGATTGTTGGGATAATTGTTGCGATTATTGTTGTAATTGTTGTTGTTGTTGTATTGGTGATTCTTATCACCGTTTTCCTCCCACTTTCTTTTGACTTACTTCACATTGGCCTCTTCAGCAGTCTGTTCTTTAATTCTTTCTTCAATCTGGTTCACTAGTTTGTGAGCCATTCTACATGCCTGTTGTATGGAGGCGGGCTCGTGTGAACTTATATCTTCTTGGATTCATTCCGGTAATCCTTTCACAAACGCGTCGATCTTCTCTTCCTCATCTTCGAATGCTCCCGGACACAATAGGCACAATTCTGTGAATCGTCTTTCGTACGTGGTAATATCAAATCCTTGGGTTCGTAACTCTCTAAGTTCTGTCTTGAGGTTATTGACCTCGGTTCTGGGACGGTACTTCTCGTTCATCAAGTGCTTGAATGCTGACCATGGTAGTGCGTACGCATCGTCTTGTCCCACTTGCTCTAGATAGGTATTCCACCATGTTAACGCAGAACCTGTAAAGGTATGCGTAGCGTACTTCACTTTGTCCTCTTCAGTACACTTACTTATGGCAAACACCGATTCAACCTTCTCGGTCCACCGTTTCAATCCGATCGGTCCTTCGGTTCCATCAAATTCCAAAGGTTTGCAGGCAGTGAATTCTTTGTAGGTGCATCCTACATGATTTCCTGTACTGCTAGATCCAAGGTTATTGTTGGTATGTAGCGCAGCCTGTACTGCGGCTATGTTTGAAGCTAGAAAAGTACGGAATTCCTCTTCATTCATATTCACGGTGTGTCGAGTAGTCGGTGCCATTTCCTTCAAAATAGTCAAATGGAACAAGTTAATCATACAGAACATTTAGAGTAGTTAATAGTATTTCGTAGCATAATATGAACTCATTTATAAAAGCTTTTTCTTCATATTAGCGTTTTATAAGTTTAAATTCGGGTAGTACCTACCCGTTAAGTTCATACTTAGTAGCTAATATACAATTCAACTACTACAATTCTATATGAAAAACTGATTATAATAATATTTCGCGTTCAAACTTTTACACAATATTTTACAAACTTACAATACCGCTTATTTTACATATAGCATGAAATATAGCACACAATAAATTTGATACAAGATGGTTGTGAAGATAATTCTAGCTAGTACACAAGTCGTTCAGCAAAGGCAATAAAGACACATAATTCATACGTCCAGAAACAAGTCATGCATTCTGGTTTTACTAGGATTACTTACCATCCTTGGTCTTGTGGAACATAACCGTTATGGCCGTTGATAAGACAGTGTGTTGTAACGTCGTCAAATGGACGAGGGTTACGTAATGTCCAACAGTCCCGTAACAATCTAAAAACCTCATTTCTTAAACATAGATTTTTTAAGTTAGCTAGGATATGATTTGTATAGATTTTTTAAACATTTCCCGTAGCTAAAAAGATCAAAAAATATCCAATCTTGTTTTACCCATAACTTCTTCATTTTAAATCCGTTTTGAGTGAATCAAATTGCTATGATTTCATATTGAACTCTATTTTATGAATCTAAACAGAAAAAGTATAGGTTTATAGTCGAAAATATAAGTTACAAGTCATTTTTGTAAAGGTAGTCTTTTCAGTCGAAAGAACGACGTCTAGATGACCATTTTAGAAAACATACTTCCACTTTGAGTTTAACCTTGATTTTTGGATATAGTTTCATGTTCATATGAAAAATCATTTTACCAGAAGAACAACTTTTAAATCAAAGTTTATCATAGTTTTTAATTATCCAAACCAAAACAGCCCCCGGTTTCACTACGAAGGCGTATATCCGATTTTATGGTGTTCATCGTGTTTCCAGGTTTTAAATCATTAAGTTAGCATATCATATAGATATAGAACATGTGTTTAGTTAATTTTAAAAGTCAAGTTAGAAGGATTAACTTTTATTTGCGAACAAGTTTATAATTAACTAAACTATGTTCTAGTGATTACAAGTTTAAACCTTCGAATAAGATAGCTTTATATGTATGAATCGAATGATGTTATGAACATCATTACTACCTCAAGTTTTCTGGATAAAACTACTGGAAATGAGAAAAATGGATCTAGCTTCAAAGGATCCTTGGATGGCTTGAAAGTTCTTGAAATAGAATCATGACTCGAAAACAGTTCAAGTAAGATTTTCACTCGAAATAAGATTGTTATAGTTGTAGAAATTGAATCAAAGTTTGAATATGAATATTACCTTGAATTATAAAGATAACCTACTGTAAATAACAAAGGTTCCTTGATCTTAGATGCTTACTTGTAATGGATTAGAAAGCTTGGAAGTAGACTTGCAAACTTGGAAGTATTCTTGATTTTTATGAAACTATACTTATGGAATTTATGAAGAACACTTAGAACTTGAAGATGGAACTTGAGAAAGATCAATTAGATGAAGAAAATTGAAGAATGAAAGTGTTTGTAGGTATTTTTGGTCGTTGGTATATGGATTAGATATAAAGGATATGTAATTTTGTTTTCATGTAAATAAGTCATGAATGATTACTCATATTTTTGTAATTTTATGAGATATTTCATGCTAGTTGCCAAATGATGGTTCCCACATGTGTTAGGTGACTCACATGGGCTGCTAAAAGCTGATCATTGGAGTGTATATACCAATAGTACATACATCTAAAAGCTGTGTATTGTACGAGTACGAATACGGGTGCATACGAGTAGAATTGTTGATGAAACTGAACGAGGATGTAATTGTAAGAATTTTTGTTAAGTAGAAGTATTTTGATAAGTGTCTTAAATTCTTTCAAAAGTGTATGAATACATATTAATACACTACATGTATATACATTTTAACTGAGTCGTTAAGTCATCGTTAGTCGTTATATGTAAATGTTGTTTTGAAACCTTTAGGTTAACGATCTTGTTAAATGTTGTTAACCCATTGTTTATTATATCAAATGAGATGTTAAATTGTTACAATATCATGATATTATGATATATAATATATCTTAGTATGATATATATACAATTAAATGTCGTTACAACGATAATCGTTACATATATGTCTCGTTTCGAAATCATTAAGTTAGTAGTCTTATTTTTACATATGTAGTTCATTGTTAATACACTTAATGATATATTTACTTATCATTTAACATAATTAACCAAGTGTATCAATATCTTAATATGATTCATATGTTCCTAGTAAGACGTTGTTATGACGATAATCGTTATATATATTGTTTTCGAGTTTCTTAATTTAATAGTCTCATTTTTATGTATATAACTCATTGTTAAAATACCTAATGAGATACTTACTTATAATAAAATCATGTTAACTATATATATAACCATATATATGTCATCGTATAGTTTTTACAAGTTTTAACGTTCGTGAATCACCGATCAACTTGGGTGGTCAATTGTCCATATGAAACCTATTTCAATTAATCAAGTCTTAACAAGTTTGATTGCTTAACACGTTGGAAATATTTAATCATGTAAATATCAATCTCAATTAATATATATAAACATGGAAAAGTTCGGGTCACTACACCTAACAAGAACATGTGATTTACAACAATCACATAACCCACATACAACAAACGAATAAGCGATATGATAAATAAAAGCATAAACGACACGAATATTTAACGTGGTTATATCCTAGCTCCAAACACGGAGAAGAGTTTACTCCACGAGCGCGAACCCGAGAATTTTTATTATTATTTTCTTGCAAACATTTACAGGTTACATTAGGGTGTTTATATAGGCATAAAATAACAAGGAAACGACTTAAAGAGCAAGAAAACACGTTTTTTCCTCGTCAGGCTGCCGGATAGGCTTAATCCGTGTCGTGGCTGGATGCGCCGCGCCGTTGCTTAAAGCATTATTTTAAAACCAACAGCTTTGCAACCTTCGAACCTCAATCCAAGTGTTGAGCCATGACGCGCCTTAATGAGCCACGACGCGCCTTAACACTAAAACGCAGTTTTTCTTGTTCTTTTGATATCCTTTACACATCCAACAAGATCGACCTTCATAAAACTTACTTGCTCCGTCCTATATTAGTAGTCCATAGACAAAAGATACACAGTTTAAAGAATGTCAGAAAAATACTGTACTTTCTGTTTACTTTTTACTTTTACCCATATTATCTTTAAATTCTATTTACATATATTAAGGGCATAATAAAATTTTAGATTATTATAGAGATTATCATCATCATGGGTCTAGTTTTTTAGCTTTTGATCTTGATTTCATCTTGTAGATTCAAACATGGATTTGAATCCTTCAAGAACATGAAAGATTCAAGCTTTCTAGCTTTGAATCTTCACCTACTTTGTAGATCTAAATCTTTTAGCTTTAATCTTGTTATTTTGTTATAAAGATTCAAACTTGTGTTTGTAATATTCATGTATCTTAAAGATCCAAGCTTTATGCTTCAAGATCTTCAAGAACACTAAAGATCCAAGCTTTTTAGCTTAGGGTCTCATTATTATGTTAAAGATCTTAGCTTTTTAGCTTATGATCTCATTACTTTTATTATTTTATTAAAGATCTTAGCTTTATAGCTTATGGTCTCATTAATCTTGTAAAGGTTCAAGCTTTCTAGCTTTGTAATATTATAACTTGTGTGAAAAGGATCCAAGCTCTCTAGCTTAGGGTTCCATCACTTTATTTGATTTAGATTATGTTCATACTTGTTTGATTGAAGTCAAGTTTGTAGCTTTCATTGTAAATAGAACTTGTAATTGTGTTAAGACTAAGGATATGATGTAACCTTTGTTCATCATCCATCTAAGACTCTTAAATGAGTTATGTTCTTACTTGGTCTTAACATATTGTGTGTTGATGGTAGAATTTTGGTCAAGGTAATGCTAACCCATCAATGAGTTGTACACTTGAAGCTACAAGCATCAAGGATGAGAACCGTGATGAGCATTAAGCACCAAGAACCCCACCGGAGCACTTGTTTACTGTTTTTTGGGATCTGATAAGATTCCTGGACTTCTGGAAAATTGATTTTCAGTTAGTTCATTTCGAGTAGATGACTTTTCGTTTAGGCCTCGTCTTAATCCGATATACGGTTTAGGATTTATAGCCCTCCGAAAGTCACTACGCCTTTGTAACGTTGTGCTGAAATTTCTGATCTACTCGCACTTAAACCGTCGCCACGGTCAAACGAAGACGAGTTAGGTTCTGAAAATTGGTCAGTGGTCAGATGTGATAACCCGAAAATTTTAGATAAAATTTAAACAAAATCTTTACATAATTTCATTTAACCTCGACTAATTCTGATGATTCACGAACAAATAATTCTAAATAAATATATAAACTTGAAAAATAATACGACTTAATTTTTATAACTAAAAAATGTAAAATTTTATACAAGATAATATTGTTGTTATATTATTACTTTTATTATTAATATTAATTATATTATTACTTGCAATATAATGAAATGTGATACATTTAAATTGTAATAATATTATTATTACTAGTATTATTGTTATCATTATTAATATCAATATTATAATTAGTAATAAAATTATGATTACTATTATTAGCATTAATTCATTATTATTATTAAAATAAGTATTATTATAAAAATATCATTTATTATTATTATTATTATTATTATTATTATTATTATTATTATTATTATTATTATTATTATTATTATTATTATTATCATTAATACAATTACTACTATTATTATATGATTATTATTATTATCAATATAATTGTTATTAATTTGTATTATTATTAATATAATTATTAATTATTAATATTAATTAAAAATAAAAAGTGACATATACCTAATTTAGGTCATTGATTTTTTTAATCTCGTGATCTGCTATTTTTTTATTATTTTTTTATCTGCATTTTTTTTATATTTTTGGTTCCTGATTGATTCATTGTCGATGTCCATAATCATTAAACAACGAAAAATTTTATGCTTTACAAATCTGAATAACATCATCATTATCATTATATATTGGTTGGAGTTGCAGTAATTGAGGATCAAACAGAAAAATAAATAAGAAAAACCGATATCTCTGTTCTTGTTTCATTTTTCAAAATATTCAAAAACGAATCAATATTCAAAATCCTTTAATGCAGTTCTGTTAGGAATCTTATACTCAATCTATCTGCAAAGTTTCACGATCCAATTCTTCAAAACGAGTTCGAATTTGAGAGTCAAACTTAAATTTTAAAAAGTTAACTGTTTTGTTCTTCGTAAAATTCAAGTTTCTGTTGATGTTTTTGGATAAATTGATGATTCGGAAACTTTATAGAGGTGATTTGAAACACATTCCGTGTTATAATCTGTGTCTATAACGTTTCTAAAATCACAATCAAATATTATTTTTTTTTAAAAAACGAGCTGCAGTAGCAGCGAATTTGATTTTTTTTTATATATTTGTTCGTTTTCAATTTATTTAAAAGATTGATATAGGTTGATTATATATTTTGAAAGTCCTAAAACCGTTTAAGATGATTAATTTATATGATGATTTGGTTCCTTGGGTCGTTCGAGTTGGAAGAAGAAGAAAGAAACATAAATTACGGGGTTAAATATAAATGAGTTTAGTTTTATATCAGAAAAACAGATACAGCGTGTTGGTTTGGGTTTGTGTCGGGTTAGCGAGAGGTCACGGGTTCGAGCCCGGCTTGGGGCATTTTATTGTAAAAGGCTTATTTGAGGTAGTTTTCTTTTTAAAAATTATTGTTATTATTATTATTATTATTATTATTATTATTATTATTATTATTATTATTATTATTATTATTATTATTATTATTATTATTATTATTGTTATTGTTATTATTATTATTATTATTATTCTTATTATCATAAGTATTAGTATTATTATTAGTAGTATTACTATCATTATAATTAGTAATAATTTGTATTATTATTATTATTAGTAAAAGTATTATCGTAATCAAATATACCTTTTTATATATTATTATCGATATTATTACTATTACTAATGTTAAAGTTATTATAAATATTAATATTTAAAACATAGTTATAATTAAAAAGTATCATTTTAATTAAAGTTAGCAAAATTATCATTTCTAATAAAACTATCATTTTATTAAAAATTAACATTGTTATTAAAATTAAAATTAAAATTTCATTTAGCTTATTATTATTATTATCGTAAAAAGATACAACTTTATATTTATACTTATTAATATTATTTTACTAAATAAATACTCGTTGTATAAAAATATATTCAAAACCTACAACAGAACTATATTTATATTTTTATAATGAACACTGCTTAATTAATTATAATAAATATATTTAATGTACTATTTTCAAATAACATATAAAAATAACATATATATATATATATATATATATATATATATATATATATATATATATATATATATATATATATATATATAATTGAAATAACAAATATATTACTATAAGTAATATATTATACACAAACTGGTTTGATTAACATTATATGTTCAATATACGTGTTAATATATAAATAATTGATATAGGTTCGTGAATCCGAGGACAACTCCGCACTTGTTCAGTACCATCATACACATATTTACTACAAACTATCGTATCGTATCGTGAGTTCATCTGCTCCCTTTTTATAAATATTTTTGGGCTGAGAATACATGCGCAACTTTTATAACTGTTTTACACGTTAGACACAAGTACTCAAACTTTTATGCTATATACGTGCTTTGTCATGCTAAATCCCTGCCATAATATCGTTAATTGCTGAGGTAAAAGATGCAAGCTTAGTTATTATGAGTAGCGCTACTGAGAGTGACGTCTCTGTCCATTTGACCGTTGGTCTTTGGATACATAATAATGATTCAACGACACAGACAGTACAAGGTGTCACGGGGTAACCTTTGTTTAGTCGCGATATTACAAACAACAACTCTTTCGATTGATATATTTGGTATAAATCAACTTTAAACTGAAATCTTGTGGTCTAATGCTATACTAAACTATTGATTTATGATAAACCTATGAACTCACTCAACCTCGTGTTGACTTTTTAAAGCATGTTTATTCTCAGGAACTTAAATATTACTTTCGCTGTATATCTGCTGCTTTGATGATGATTGCTTGCTATGCTTGGAGTCTTCATTACATATCATATTAATTAAGAACATTTAATGCTCTAAGTACAATGTAATCTATTTATCTTCCGCTGCAAAACTCAATAAAACGTCTCATATAGAGTCGTTCTCGTTTATACAACTGTGATTTGATATAATTAGTCACAAATACTCCAGGACCTATTTGGGGGTGTGACATTAGAGGACTCACATATGGAGTCATAGCCACTGACTACGCGTCTTTTTGTTTTGTATAGATGTCGTAGCAGCTGACTGAAGTCTGCCTATTGTTTCGATCTCTATTCTTGTCAAACTTACTTAGCTTTTATGATGATGAATGATGATGATGATGATGACACTTAAACTTAATTTATTCACTTTTAACCTTTTGGGAAAACATACTGACCTAGTGACCTTTGACTTAGGTTGACGACCTTTCGGACCGACTTACTACTTGCGTACTTTCATTATCGACTTTACCGCTTTTATCACTGTGAGTTATAACTTCTCTTTTTACTCATACTATTTTTGGGATTGAGAATACATGCGGTCTTTATGTTTTACTTACTTTACACGAGTACTTAAACTTTACATATGTGTGGGTTATATAACGGCATAAACATTCCCCTTAGCACGGCAACGTTTAATCATTGATTTTGAACCGGTGAACGCGAATATTAGATATGGATCCATAGGGTTTGACATCCCCACTCGGGCTAGTCGTGCTAGCATTTAACGGGTGTTTGATACTTCGAGGACATACGCACTCGCCAAGTGTACTTTTATGGGGTATTATTATTACGTTAAGTTAGTTACTGGGTGCCCATGGATAAGCATATACTTTTCATACTGTTTTGAATACGATAACTCGTGGTCTACATTACTTTACTGTTTACAAACTATAGCTCACCAACATTCGTGTTGACTTTTAAACGTGTATTTCTCAGGTGTTTAGACGATGTTGCTTCCGCTGTTAGACTTGCTATCTTGGTGTTATAGACTTGCTGTTATGGACCTGCTATGTTAGATTTCCGCTGCATTACTTAGAGATGTCTCAATCATGGAACTTTTATCTTGCATTCGTAACTTATGTTATTTTCAAATAATGACTTTGTAATGACCTTTGTGTCACGTTATCTTTTGTAAACGCTATCTTTTTATGAATGCAAACTGGTTTTCAAACAGCATGTAGTACTTGACCGTGTAAAGATCCTGTTGTTGACGAATCGTACACGATGGTTTTGTACGGGGCGTCACAATTTTAAACCCTTCATGATGATTAAATTAAATTAACTAATTAAATTTAATGAAAATATTAACATGTTCATCGTATAATATATGAAATATTATATACAACCTTATGATAAAACACCCCATGACCATATGTACAATATTTGAAACATTATGTACAACCTTATGGTAAAATACCTCTATGATCATATGTACAATATTTGAAGCACTATGTACAACTTTAGATAAAACATCTCCATAACCATATGTACAAACTTTAAAACAAATTGTACAATTTTATACAAAACCCCTCATGAACACGTGTACAAACTTTGAAACATATTGTACAACCTTCATATAATAATTTTATTTTAAATAATTATAAAAAATATAAATACTCAATTTTGAAGCAAACTTTATTATTATTATATTATTATTATTCAAATATATGTTTTTACGAGATTAATTACATTACATATGTATACAAAATACACGTCTCAATAAAATGTTGCTATGTAGGATTTTATGACAAGGAAAATAGTAATTGTGATGAAAATTAGAAGAAGGTCGTGGGAGAATAATGTAGTTCATTTATTCTCACCAAGGTAAGTATATCAATATGTTTGTAAAAACAACGACAAGTTTCCTAGTTGAAATTTGTGGTTCCACGAGTCATTAAACTAAATGACTTTAGCATTTACGTAGAATTAATACCTAAAACATATCATTTTACTATTTCGTTTAAACAAACTTGTGATTTCACGGGTCATTTCAGTTTAGAATTAATAATGGACTTAACGTTTATAATTATGGGCCGGTCAAGAACAACATATTCTGAATAAATTAAATATCAGTGGACTTGGGCTATTAGGGGAGGCCCATCACCCATTTACCCCTAACATGTCATCGCCTCTGCCTTGAATCAAATTAACCATACGACCTCTAACCACTATTCACATCCATGTTCACCACCTTCTTCTACCAACCAAAAGACTCCCCAGCCTCACCAACTTTACCTTTCAAATCCTACAAAAAAGGTATTAGAGGGAGGTCTTCTCATAACAATGAAGAAACACACAAAGAAAATCCTAGCGATGGATCGAACATTTTGACTATTTTTGAGAAGATTAGCAAGAAACTCTGCCCCTTAGACAATTTCAAATGCATTTTGTAGGTTTGGATAGATTCAAGGAATCTCGTAGAGAAAGGAGAATAATTTTGCTTTCATGTATTCGAAGCTAAAAAAAAAAGCCACAATGGCTATGTATTGTAGGAATAGGCGTTTTTATTTGGTAAGTAATTAAAGCGTTGTGAGAATGGTTGTGAAAGACATGTTTGTAAGAGACGTGGGAGATGAGGAGATCGAAAGAATATAAGCACTTTAAAACGCAGAATGCTTCAAAAAGCAACCCAAATACCATACCCACCGTACTTCAAGTAAGCCAAAAAGCTAAAAAAGGTTTGGATATATTGGTTTTGTTGATAGACAAAGAGGTATTCTCATTGGTGAAGTTGGACAGATAGCCGAAACGATCAACACCTTATCAAGTTACGAGATGAAATAGGTACGTTTAATCCCTCGGACCAGCCCGATACGTGGACATGCTCGATTGCCAAAGATGATGCTTTTCAGGTGAAGGACGTCAGAAACTTCATGGACCGAAAGCTGCTTCCGTCTTCTTTGGTTAGTACCACGTGGTTCAAATTTCTTCCTAAAAAAGTTAATATCTTTTCATGGCGATTCAGGTTAGATGTCCTCCCTGTTCGTTGGAATCTATCCGCTAAAGATATAGATATTAACTCGATTGTTTGTCCCGTTTGTAATAATGGTATCGAGACTCGAGACCACTTATTTTTTGATTGTGTCTTGGCTTCGAATATTTGGCAAAAGGTAAGGGTATGGTTGAATTGTGATATTTCTATTTGCACGAACTGGAACTCTTTTATCACTTGGATCGAAGGCATAAGGTTACAAGCTACTATGAAGGACCGAATTGTTGCTGTGTTCATTACCACGCTTTGGACCATTTGGCGGTTTAAGAACGGGATCGTTTTTCAGGAACCGTTTTGTAGTAATAGTTGTTTGTTTGATTTTGTACGAACTTTTTCATTTTGTTGGATTAAGCATAGAAACCATTTAGTTTCAAATGGAACTCATGGTTATCTATGCCGTTGTAATTATCCCTTAGCGACTTGCTAGGTATATATATATATATATATATATATATATATATATATATATATATATATATATATATATATATATATATATATCAATTTTGGCCGTTCAGAAAAAAAGTATCGGATAAGTTGGACAGGTGGTTATAAGTCGGTTCAGACGGTGGGTGGTAGAAATATTCGGCAATGGCTTGAGGAGGAAGGTTATGACAAGCTTCTTGATGTCTTTAGTAGAGATGTCACAAAGGAGATTGTGAATAACTTAAATGATGAAATTTATGATACTTCTCAACTAGACATGGAGGAAAATATCGGTCATGTTTCTGACGTGAAGGATATGGAGGAAGAACCCAACTCAAACTCCTGAAGTAGGGATGGTCAATGGCCACCCGATCGAGCGGATATCCACCCGATTCACCTGGTTCGTGATGGATATGGATGAACATAAATGGATATGGATACAGATATGGATGAACCTAAATGGATACGTATATGGATACGTCATCCATGAATATATCCATTAAAACCCGAAATATACATACAAATACATAAATATAGATATATGCTTACATATTTACTATTACAAATACATTTATCGTTAGATTTACATTTTGTTTTCAACTTTATAAAGTAATAACTATGATATATTGCAATAAAACACATATATTTAACAAAATAAACATACAAATTACATATTTAGTTTTTCATAACATATGTTTAATTAGTAAACTCAACAAACTGTGTTCTCGACAAAGATTACACTTTCTCATAGATAGATTTTAATTATGTTTTGCTATATTTATTTTTACTATACTACGTTTTTGCTTTTATCGCATATTAGAAAATATTAGGATTTATTTAATATTAAATGATATTCATTAATCCGCTTAATCCAGTGGATATGGATATGGATAGATGAACTAAAATTAAATGAATATGAATGTGAATATGGATGAACAAAAACTAAGTGAATATGAATATAGATACGGCATCACCCAATCCATATTCGATCTAATGTCATCCTTATCATGAACCCACATATGAAGATCAGGATGCTAGTGAGAATCCAGGTGTTATACTTATGGAAATGATAATATTGGATGATGGTGGAATAGTCCCAAATTTGAAATCAAAATTAGGATCCAGAAAAAGTAAGAGGGAGTAAGTTCTTAATTCAGATTTCGACCCACTACATAAGATTTTGACCTATTAGACAAGATTTCGCCCCAATATCAAATTTAAATGCAATTGGCGACCCATCTATGTTGAATTGTCCTCTTTCCCCTCTTTTCCTTGATCACCGACCCTAACTTACAATCTTCATGTAACACCGGCCATATTTTTTTTTTATACACAGCGGAAGACTTTATTAACAAACACAATATAAGTCACGTCATTACATCAATCTGAGTAATTAAGTTTTAGTTTACACAACGGTGTTACGTTATTACAAAACATGATTTAAATAAAAGTCCACATCAGAGTAGGGTTGTCAAACATGTCTTTTGCAATAGCACCCTTCCCGACTAGCAGTACCTAAACCTGCAAGGGGAGAATATGTGGGGGATTAGCGCACCGCTAAGTGAATGGAATCTATCTAACAGATATAGCTTAAGTCACACACAAGCTATATACTCACAGCAACACATGCTAACTATTAACTAGCATACAATAAGACAATACGAGGATCGGCGGCTTGTACGAGCACACGACTCCCAGCTGATCGGGCCTGAGTCTACCGATAGTCCCTGCTACTCAATTAACAGTATAGTTATCCAGATGCAGGGGGTGCATCGTTCACACTATACTCCACAATTAGTAGCCTATGGACCCAACCACCCCTAGGCACGGTTGACCTCATACGAACTCTAACCTCTCCTAGGCACGGTCTCGAGTCCCCAGTCTCCCTAGGCCCGACTGGTGCCATTCACACAGTGTACACAAATTCACATACAACATCAGGCAACGATATTATTATTCTAACATGGAAATTTCTACACTATGCATGGTAAAAGAGTCGACCACAGTAGCATGATATGCTACTTAAACTCTATCCGTAGATAGACCCACTCACCAATTACCAGCAACTGCTCAGTTATTATTTCTGAGCTTCTTCCTTGTCCTTATCTCCTGAGAACAACAAAAACCAAGTTAGAATAGTGTTCCCATCAAGATTAGACACACTGACAGCGAATTATAGCAAATGCATAAAAAAATGCGTCCGCTAAAATTTTCATGCTTAACACTTATGCACTTTCAAAATTTACATCCTGAACACCAAAATATAAACGGGCAGCATAACGGCTAGAAAAAGGCACTTTGGTAAAACATTCTGCCCTGTACACACAGTCGGTCGACTGTCTCCTCAATCGGTCGACTGACATAGACAGTCGGTCGACTTTTGACACAACCGGTCGACTGACTTTCCCAATCGGTCGACTTATTTGGTATCACCACAATCAGCCGAAAGTCGAACTCAGTCGGTCGGTTCACTAGCCAGTCGGTCGGTTCACCCTCAGTCGGTCGACTGTCGTCCGACAGTCGGCCGACTGTGTTCATCTTCCTCAGAAACTGAACAAAGGCTACGGACTTCACGATGAAATCCTCAAATCTCGATCTAGAGCTCGTTTTAAACACCAAAATCAACCACAACTTGTTCACTACTTGTTATAGACTCAAAACTCACAACAAATTGACCATAACAACACTTAAATCACTTGTTTTGACACAAATTCAAGCTTTTTACAAAACTCACACAAAACCAAGAATTTAACAACGAATTGAACACAAAAACACATGTTACTTACCTTGATAGACTCAGTAATCTGTAAGAAACAAGATGGTATGAACAATTTGAGCTCTAGAACACAATTTAGGAATTAGGGTTTGGTTAGGTGGGAGGGATGAAGGTACGGTGTATTTTCTAAAAATGGAAAGAAAATGAGAAAGTGGCAGCTGGTATAACACTTAATTGTGTTATATCACAATACCTCTCAACACACGGGTATTTACCAGTTATCTGATATCTTTCGTACAGGATTAGGTAACCCAAACGAAGTCCAAATAAAATAAACAAACCTGTTCTGGGACCCTTGTCACAAACTGGACACAACACAAATATAATAAAACACTAATTAAATAATTAAAATAAAAGCACTTAAAACTAAGCACAAACCCTTAGGGCAAAATGGACAACTTACAACTAGCCCGGGTTTCAGTCTGTTACAAATCCACCCCCCTTAAGGAGATTCCGTCCTCGGAATCTGGTCTTGGTCAAACAAATGAGGGTAGCGTTTTCTCATCAACTCTTCCGTTTCCCACGTAAGATTAGATCCCAAACTGTGTTTCCACTCAATCAACACCATCGGAATCTCTTTCTTTCTCAGCTTAGTCACCTTTTGGTCAACCACACGGACCGGCTCTTCCACTAATTTCTTATTCAAGTCGACCCTTAAATCTTCTAACGGGAGAAGTTGTGTCTCATCGTCGACTTTACACTTACGAAGATAACATACGTTGAATGTATTATGAATACTAGCTAACTCTGGAGGAAGATTTAACACCACAGTCTGATCATTCAACACTTCACTGATCGAAAACGGACCAATAAATCTTGGTGCTAACTTACCACGTTTACCGAATCTGATAACCCCTTTCCACGGCGAAACTTTCAGATACACTCGTTCACCCACATTAAAGGTTACCGGACGTCTACGCGGATCAGCATAAATTTTCTGCCTATCTCTAGCGGCTTTCAACTTTTCTCTCGCAATTGCAACTTTTTCGGCTGTCATTTGAACAATTTCGGGACCTGCAAACTGTTTCTCCCCGGCTTCTAACCAACAAATCGGAGTTCTGCAACGACGACCGTATAACATTTCATAGGGCGGCATCCCTATACTCGAATGATATGAATTATTATACGCAAATTCGACCAACGGCAAATGTGTATCCCACGAACCACCGTATTCTAACACACAAGCCCTTAACATATCCTCCAAAGTCTGTATCGTTCTTTCACTCTGACCGTCTGTCTGAGGATGATAAGCTGTACTTAAATTCACACGTGTACCCCAATTTTGTTGAAGACTGTTCCAAAAATTCGACACAAATCTAGAATCTCTGTCTGAAACGATCGATAACGGCACACCATGTCGACTAACTATTTCTTTCATATACAAATCGGCTAACTCACTTAACGAAGCTGTCTCACGAGTAGCAAGAAAATGAGCACTTTTAGTTAGACGATCCACTATTACCCAAATCATATCATGTTGTTTCTGAGTTCGAGGTAATTTGGTCACAAAATCCATCGTTATATGTTCCCATTTCCACTCTGGAATCTGTAACTGACGTAGCGAACCATAAGGTTTCTGATGTTCTGCCTTCACTTGAGCACAAATATGGCACTTTTCGACATATCGAGCGATATCTGTTTTCATTGTCGGCCACCAATACTCTGTTTTCAAATCATGATACATCTTATTACTACCCGGATGTACTGTCAATCTTGATTTGTGAGCTTCTGTCATGATTAAATCCCTCAAATCTCCAAGCTTAGGCACCCAAACTCGATTGTTTAAGGTCTTTAGTCCACGTGAGTCATCAATTAAGTCCACTTTTCGTTTGGTCATTTGTTCAGATTTAATATGTTCGTCCTCTAAAGCACAGGCCTGAACGGTTCTTAAGCTGTTAATCAAATCTGGAGTTATATTCAAACGAAGAAATTTCACATTTTCACTACACTTTTTACGACTTAGCGCATCTGCAACCACATTTGCCTTACCCGGATGGTATTTAATTTCACAATCGTAATCTTTGATCAACTCTTGCCATCGTCTCTGACGCATATTCAATTCTTTCTGTGAGAAGATATACTGCAAACTCTTGTGATCTGTACATATAACACAATGGGTTCCATACAAATAGTGTCTCCACAGTTTCAAAGCAAACACTACTGCAGCCATTTCAAGATCATGCACTGGATAATTCTTCTCATGAACTTTCAACTGTCGCGAGGCGTAGGCGATTACTTTATCTCTTTGCATTAAGACACAACCCAACCCAGCATATGATGCATCACAGTATACCACGAAGTCGTCTGAACCTTCTGGTAAGGCTAACACTGGTGCCTGACACAGTAGCTGTTTCAATATCTGAAAAGCCTTTTCATGTTCATCAGTCCATCGAAAGGCTACATCTTTACGAGTCAACTTAGTCAATGGACCCGCTATTTTAGAGAAATCTTTGATAAACCTGCGATAATAACCAGCCAATCCCAGAAAACTCTTAATCTCAGTCGGAGTCCTCGAAGAATTCCAATTCATTACCGCTTCTATCTTTGTCGGGTCAACTTTTATACCCTCGGTACAAATCACATGACCCAAAAACTGCACTTCACGTAACCAAAATTCACACTTTGAAAATTTTGCAAATAGTTGCTCACGTTTTAACAAGTTCAAAACCAACCTCAGATGTTCAGCATGTTCACTCTCTGTTTTCGAATACACCAATATGTCATCAATAAACACAATCACAAACTTATCTAAGAATGGACGACACACTCTATTCATTAGATCCATGAAGACTGCTGGCGTATTCGTCAACCCAAAAGGCATGACAAGAAATTCATAGTGACCATACCTTGTTCTGAACGCTGTTTTCGGTATATCTGATTCAGCAACACGAACCTGATGATATCCGGATCGTAAGTCTATCTTAGAAAAGAATGAAGCACCCTGTAACTGATCGAACAAATCATCTATTCGAGGTAACGGATACTTATTCTTCACAGTTCTTTTGTTCAATTCACGATAATCAATACACATACGCATTGACCCATCTTTCTTTTTAACAAACAATACCGGAGCACCCCACGGTGAAGAACTCGGTCGGATAAACCCACGATCTAATAGTTCTTGAATCTGTGACATCATTTCACGGATTTCAGATGGCGCTAATCGGTATGGAACTTTTGCAACTGGAGTTGTTCCAGGAACCAATTCAATCTTATATTCAACTTCCCTTACGGGCGGCAGACCTGGTAACTCATCTGGGAACACTTTGGGAAATTCTGATACTATCGGAATATCGGCCACTGTTTTCTTTTCTTTCTTCGCATCAATCACATATGCAAGAAATGATTCACAACCCTTTGCCATCGACTTTTTCGCTTTCATCATGGTTATCAACAGAAAATTATACCCTCCCCGCTCCCCTCGGGCCACAACACGGGTTCCATCGGTCGAACGAAAGGTAATCATTTTCCTATCACACTTAATATTAGCCCTAAGCGAGCTCAACCAATCCATTCCTAGTACTACATCAAAGCTAGGAATAGGTAACACTAAACAAGTCACCGGGAAAGACTTCCCTTCGATCTCTATACAAACCCCAGTCACATATGTTGTGACGGGTGTGGTCTTACCATCAGCTACTTCTACACTAACCGGCTTGGGTAACACAGTAGCTGGTAAATTCAACTTAGCACAGAAATCTAGGGACATAAAACACCTATTGGCACCACAATAAAACAATACGCGAGCAGGTATTGAGTTGATTAGAAACATACCGGTGATTACTTCGTCGGTTGCCACAGCATTTTCCACCGACATCTAAAAAGCTCTAGCCTCTGCTGTTGGAGGGTTCTTCCTCTTCTGCCCACTCGAGACAGTTGACCCTCCAGCTGATGCTGAACGTGCCCCTGACCCTGCCCCAGAACTACCACTCTTCGACGGACAACTAATTGCACGATGCCCTGGTTTGTGACAACTCCAACACACACTATTCGGATACGGGCATGCTGAAGACTCATGCCCAACAACACCACACTTTAAGCATCTTCTTGTAACCTCAGAACACTGACCACTGTGAGAAGATCGACACGTGTGACACCAATTCCCTTTACCTGATCCAGATACAGTACTACTCTGACCACTTTTACCCTTCGATTTAAACCCACTAGACTTCTTAAATTTAGATCCTGATTGACCAGATACTTGTCCACCTTGTTGTAGCACATTACCAAACATTCTGTTTCTGGCAGCCTGAACATCACTTTCTACCATCTTAGCCATCACAACAGCTTGAGACAATGATGTAGCTGTTCTAACAAAAGTTCTGTACTCTGGCAAAAAGATATTAACAAAATGTTGTATACGAGACGCTTCGTCTGGCACCCACTGTTGTACAAACCTTAGTTTATCCATATACTTCTCTACTACCTCGTCGATCGTCATTTGAGGTGTCATCTTCATTTCAAGAAACTCAGTCTTGATTCGGTTCATATCAAACGGATTACAGTACTGTTCACACACCTTTCCATGAAACTGCTCCCAAGTGATCATACTCACTTGTTCTTTCGGTATACTGGAAATCAAGGAATCCCACCAAATCATAGCCCTACCTTTCAACAGTTTACTAGCATATGTTACCTTCAGCTCGGGTTCACATTAACACGCTTCAAATACCCTTTCAACTTCTCGCAACCAATTAAGAGTTACAGTCGAATCAGTACTTCCAGAGAACTCAGAGGGTTTGCAATCACGGAAGTTCTTATAAGTACACTTTTTGGGTGGTTGCATGTAAGGTTGTTGAAACATTTGCATTTGGTACGGGTTCATCTTCATGGGATTTTGGTAAGTAAAAGTGTTTTGCGGTGGCATATAATATTGGTTAGGTATTTGATTCTGAAACTGGTTCTGGTGCACATTAGGTATCATTTGGGATTGCGCGGTTGAGAATCCAGGTGGTGTATCATCATTTCCAGAATGCCTTGCCAATTCAAGCTCATTAATTTTGTCCTCAGCCTCTTTTAGCTTACTTTCTAATTGAAGGATGTAACTACTCTGATCATCATCAGACTCAACACCCTCTTCTGGTGCTCTGAATGTTCCGGGGTTAGATGGGCCAGTTACGTTTCTATCAGCCATACCTGTGCTACAAAACAGCTCACACAAAAGCTTAGTGGATAACAGTTAGTTCAATCACAACTAACACACGTATATCCTATTTTCACTTAGCCCCCACTCCCACAGACATGTTTGACTTGCCTCAGGGTTTGGGAACAAAATACGCGCACGTATTTGCTGCCAAACCTTGCTCTGATACCAACTTGTAACACCGGCCATTTTTTTTTATACACAGCGGAAGACTTTATTAACAAACACAACATAAGTCACGTCATTACATCAATCTGAGTAATTAAGTTTTAGTTTACACAACGGTGTTACGTTATTACAAAACATGATTTAAATAAAAGTCCATATCAGAGTAGGGTTGTCAAACATGTCTTTTGCAATAGCACCCTTCCCGACTAGCAGTACCTAAACCTGCAAGGGGAGAATATGTGGGGGATTAGCGCACCGCTAAGTGAATGGAATCTATCTAACAGATATAGCTTAAGTCACACACAAGCTATATACTAACAGCAACACATGCTAACTATTAACTAGCATACAATAAGACAATACGAGGATCGGCGGCTTGTACGAGCACACGACTCCCAGCTGATCGGGCCTAAGTCTACCGATAGTCCCTGCTACTCAATTAACAGTATAGTTATCCAGATGCAGGGGGTGCATCGTTCACACTATACTCCACAATTAGTAGCCTATGGACCCAACCTCCTTTAACGCCTTGAATCGAGTAAAATTTTTTTTTTTTTTTTTTTTTTTTTTGAAAAACAAGGTTACTGCCTGGACAAGGCTTATGCCGCGGCGCGGCCAGCCTTGTCGCGGCGCGACAATACACAGGAAAATTTATACTTCTTAGCCTTGCTTCTGTTCTCAACATCAGTTATATGCCGCGGCGCGGAGCCCTTGGCCGCGGCGCGACATAACACTAATCCGGGGACTGATCTGCAACATTTCACTTAAACCAAACTTTTTCACTTTTCATCATACTCAAACATATTTAAAACTGCATAATTCATACACAAACATCAGAAATCAGTTTCTAACATCGTGAACCATCTATAAACAACATTTAGACAACAAAACGTGTTTTCATGAATCAAAACCATCATTTGGTCCCAAGTTCAACAATAACAAACATGACTCATTCAAAGCCCTTGGCGTTTAATAAGCGGTAACCGTAGAGCGTGATTACAAAAAGGGACTTGCAATACCACTTACGCTATGCCAATGCTCCTCTAGCGCTTTACACGGGCTCCTTACCTTCACGATGGACCTTAGCACCTAAAACATAAAACATCATAGGGGTAAGCTTTTGCACTTAGTGAGTTATAGGAAAGTAATAAAACACAAAACACAAAACATGTGGGCATAAATCATAACACTTATCCTTCAACCCATTGGTTGCTTGCATACATTCGGATCCAATTCATTCATACCATAGACATGACTTACTAGGCCGAACCTAGTAATCATGCCTAAGCTAACCATAGACATACTAAATATGCCTAAGCTAACATCATCTCATACATAGACACTTAATGTGTCTAAGCTAACACAAACCATAGGCAAGATTACTAGCAATGTAATAACCTTGCCTAAGCTAAACATCAACCATAGATACAACTATTAGGTTAACCCAATAGTTCTATCTAATCTACATAACTAGTGCACTTAGTCGTTTCTCTCTTGCACGGATGCAATCCGAGAACACTAAGCCACTCTTGACCCGCCCATATTACCCCCTATGAACTCACCTTGCTTAATTGAATTTCCTTGATCACTTGTAACCTCTTTTCCTTGATTAGCACCTATACATGAGCTAATCTCATTAATCATCACTCAATCGAAAATCACAACTTTCATGTATTAATACACTATCATATACTTTCACATTTACTTAACCCCCTAATCACAACATACATACATTCTAGCTTTGATCTCATCTTTTCTAAGATAAGAATATTACCAATTAGACTTCATAACTTTAATCATGTACATTACTTGTTTATCTCTTTTAGCAATACATGCAACTTTCCTTCAATCCTTTTATTATTCATCAAATGTGCATAATAATCCAATTTCATTACTAGCACCCTTAAATTATCAAATAATCAATTTCTATGACTTACACAATAACAATAGCTCATACATGAACATCCTTCATCATAATTTCTAACTAGAACACATAAACTTCTCATTGAGACATTTTAACAAACACTTGGTGTGCATGACTAGAAATTTAACTAGAACATCACCAAATTCATCATATTCACACCATAAATCCATAATGCAAGTTCATACTTAATTCTTCTTCCAAAATCAATAACAATTTCATTCCAACTCAAACAATTGTGCACAATTCAACAAATAGCAACTTCTTAAGCATAAATCTCATCATTAACACACAATACAAGCAATACTTAGACATAAAATTCATACCTTGACTTTTAGAGTTCAAGAACCCTAATTTGTGCACAAGAAGGGAAATAAGAAGAATTGAGACTTGCTAGTGTGCTTAGAATATCTTAGATTTCACCAAATTGAGCTTGCATGAGTCTAATTTCAACAATTTGTGGTTCTCCTTCTTCTTCTCCCTCAAAGTCGACACACATACATATACAGGAAGCTTTTCTGTAATTTTTTTTGTGAATAAACTCAATTTCCAGCATTTTATTCTTTTTATTAAAATAACTTTAGCTTATTTGCACTTTCTACCCTCCCCACCACAACTATGGTTAGAGAAGTCCTTAATCTTAACTTTGCACCCTTAGTCCTTCCTAACTTAACCAATAAACTTAACTTTTGTCCATTTAACATAAAATAACCTTTACCATTTAATTTCTTATTAATAAAAATTCACATAAAATAATACCTTAAATAATTGGGATGTTACAACTCTCCCCCTCTTGGATCGTTCGCGTCCTCGCGAACCATTCTTGATGCAACGACGGATAATACTTCATGAGCCATTCTTCGGGTTCCCATGTACATTCGGAACCTTTTCTAAATTGCCATAACACCTTCAATAATATTACCGACTTATTTCTCAAGTGCTTAACCTTTTGATCCAAAATCTTTATTGGCTTTTCCGCATATCTTAACTTATCATCGACCTCAATTTCATTCAAAGGAACATAAGTTGATTCATCCGCCAAGCACTTTCTCAATTGTGACACGTGAAACGTGTCATGTATATTACTCAATTCATTGGGTAAAGCCAAACGGTAGGCTACCTTCCCAACCTTTGCCACTATCTCAAATGGTCCCACGAACCTTGGACCCAATTTTCCCCTCTTTCTAAAACGAATGATGCCTTTCCATGGAGAAACTTTTAGCATCACTTTATCACCTACTTGAAATTCTATCGGTTTTCTCCTTTTATCTACATAAGACTTTTATCGATCTTGTGCCGCCTTTATCCTTTCACGAATTTGGTCAATCATCTCGGTGGTTTGTTGTACTATTTCCGTGCTTCCTAATTCCCGTTGACCTACTTCGCCCCAACAAATCGGGGTTCTACACCTCCTTCCATACAACATCTCATATGGTGCCATTCCAATTGTAGAGTGATAACTATTGTTGTATGAAAATTCAACTAATGGTAAATGAGCATCCCAACTACCACCAAAATCGATAACACATGCTCTTAACATATCCTCGAGAGTTTGTATAGTCCGCTCACTTTGACCATCCGTTTGCGGGTGAAACGCGGTACTTACATGTAACTTAGTACCCATTTCCTCTTGAAACTTTCTCCAATATCGCGATGTAAATCGGGTGTCTCGATCCGAAACAATAGAAACCGGCACTCCATGCCTTGCAACAACTTCTTTCATATATAACTTTGACATTGCTTCCGACGACGAAGCTTCTCTTATTGCCAAAAATAATGCACTCTTAGTCAATCTATCAACAATAACCCAAATTGCATCGTGTTGTCTAGGGGTCTTAGGCAACTTAGTCACTAAATCCATTGTAATATGCTCCCATTTCCAAACCGGTACTTCTAAAGGTTGCATCTTACCGTAAGGCATTTGATGATCGGCTTTCACTTGAAGACATGTAAGACACTTGTGCGCATACTTAACTATATCTCTCTTCATTCCCGGCCACCAATAGTCTTTCCTTAAATCTCTATACATTTTCGTAGCACCGGGGTGAATCGAATACTTAGACTTGTGAGCTAAGTCAAGGAGCTCACTTCTAACATCACTTTGCAAAGGTACCCAAATTCTCCCATATCTAAGCCTTAAACCACGAGAATCTACCACAAAATCGTCAACTTGCCCCTTGATTCTTTCTTTTCTCACGTTTTCGGGCGATAATGCTTCACCTTGTGCAACACGAATATCATCAAATATTTGAGGTGATATTACCATAGCCAAGCTTGTTATCTTAATCGGTTGATGACTTGACTTCCTACTAAGAGCATCCGCTACTACATTCGCTTTTCCGGGGTGATATAAGATCTCACAATCATAATCTTTCACCAAATCGAGACCTCTCCTTTGCCTATCGTTCAAATCCCTTTGATCAAACAAATACTTTAAGTTCTTATGATCGGTATAAATGGAAAACTTAACACCATAAAGATAATGACGCCAAATCTTTAGAGCAAAAACCACGGCCGTCAATTCTAAATCATGCGTAGGATAGCGTTTCTCGTGTTCCTTCAATTGTCGGGAAGCATAAGCTATGACCTTCCCATTTTGCATCAATACACACCCTAAGCCTTTCTTAGAAGCATCACAATAAACCGTCATGTTCTCATTCCCTTCCGGTAAAACCAATATGGGAGCTTGAACGAGCTTCTCCTTAAGGAGTTGAAACGCTTGTTCTTGCTTTTCTTCCCATCTCCATGGCACACTTTTACGAGTCAACTTGGTGAGTGGGGTGGCTATTCTAGAAAAATCTTGTATAAATCGCCGATAATACCCCGCTAAACCTAGAAAACTCCTAACCTCGGTAGGATTCGTAGGTGGTTCCCATCTCATAATTGCCTCTATCTTCACCGGATCAACACAAATACCCTTCTTGTTAATGACATGGCCCAAAAATTGAACTTCACGAAGCCAAAACTCGCACTTAGAGAACTTAGCAAACAATCTTTCTCTTCTTAAAGTCTCTAATACTTGTCTTAAATGTACCGTATGTTCCTCTTCACTCTTAGAATATACCAAAATGTCATCAATGAACACAATTACAAACCTATCAAGCATCGGTCGACAAACTCTATTCATCAAATCCATAAACGCGGCCGGAGCATTTGTTAATCCAAACGGCATAACCACAAACTCATAATGACCATACCTTGTTCGAAAAGCCGTTTTAGGGACATCTTCTTCCCTCACCTTCAATTGATGGTAACCCGACCTTAAATCTATCTTTGAAAAGAAACTAGCACCTTGTAGTTGATCAAACAAATCGTCTATCCTTGGCAACGGGTACTTGTTCTTAATAGTGACTTTATTCAATTCTCGATAATCAATACACATTCTCATAGTTCCATCCTTCTTTTTCACAAATAAAACCGGAGCTCCCCAAGGTGAACTACTAGGACGTATAAAACCTTTATCTATCAAATCTTGTAATTGAGTCATCATTTCTCTCATTTCCGACGGGGCTAATCGATAGGGAGCTTTGGCAATTGGCGTGGCCCCGGGTATCAAATCTATTCTAAACTCTACCTCTCGCTCGGGAGGTACACCGGGCAATTCACTTGGAAACACATCCGGAAACTCGTTAACTATTGGTACATCATCTAATTCAACAACCTTTTTCGAATCATCAACAACATGTGCCAAAAAGGCACAACACCCATGAGACAAAAATCTTTTAGCCTTAGCATATGTGCATATAGGAATTGCACGCCTAGCTCGTTCCCTATAAATCCATATAATTTTTCCACTTGGTGATTGAACTAACACTATTTTCTTACGACACAAAATTATCCCCTCATTGTCATCTAGCCAATCCATGCCCACAATTACTTGAAATTCCCCCATTTGCATGGGTATTAAATCAATGACAAACTTTTCATCATCCAAAATAATTTCACACCCCTTAATGATACTATACACCATCACGGTCTTATTATCCGCTATTTCAACCTCTAATGGGTGTTCTAACATACTTGGAGTCATATTAAAATGCTTACAAAAAGAATACGATACAAACGACCGCGTAGCACCGGAATCAAACAAAACATGCGCAGGTAAAGAGTTTACAATATAGGTACCTGACACCACATTTTGGGACTCCTTCGCTTCGAGTGCGGTAATCTGATGAGCTCGGGCCCTTGGTCGGCTATCGCTAGTCTTCGGTTCCGTCTTAACCTCTTTCTTAACACTACCACTAGCTAAATCCTTCTTGTATTCCGGACATTCGGCTTGAAAGTGACCTTTCTCAAAACAATAATAACATTGCTTACCTTTCTTAGGACATTCGGCGGCCCTATGTCCCGGCTTTCCACAAGAGTAACAATCGGAGGTACCCGCTTTACATTCACCCGTATGATTCTTACCACACCTACTACACGTCTTGGCTTCTTTCCCATCGCTCTTACCCGACACAAAACCCCCTTTTGACTTGTGCGGGGACTCGGAACCAAACTTACCCTTCTTCGGACTAACATTTTGCATCGCCTTAGAGTCTTGATCTAACTTTCGCTTAAACACCGCCTTCTTCCTAAGTTCATGTTCTCTAACAAGTGCTCTATTCATCATCTCAGCTAAGGTCTTATAAGTGCTCTTGTCGATAAATTCACTTATCTCGGGATTTAACTTTTCATGATAATGATCCATCATCAACTTGGGACTTGACACGAAGTCCGGACAAAAACGAGACTTGTCATTGAACTCAGCATTAAACTCGGTCACCGACTTACTTCCATGCTCTATATTCATAAACTCGGATTTCAACCTACTAACCTCGGCGGGCGGAGCAAATTGAGTCATAAACATTTCACGGAATTTGTCCCATGAGAAACTTGTAGCCACGTCTCGCCCATGAGACTTAACTATAAAATTCCACCACTCATAACCACTACCCTTCATTTGATGTGCCGCGTAAATTACCTTTAAATGCTCGGGGCATTCACATAACATAAAAGTTTCTTCAATTTCGTCTATCCACCTTTGACTAACGATTGGGTCAACCTTACCATGAAACTCGGGGGGATGGCAATTTGCAAAGTTCTTGTATTCAAAACGATCATCCTTCTTCTTTGGGGCTTCTACCTCTTCTTGTCTTACCCCACTACCGCCTTCACCTCTTAAGGTAGGGTTATTAGCAATAAGAGTCTTTAACTTCTCATCTAATTGATCATTGATCAATGTCTTGATCTTTTCTAACAAGGTTGGGGTATAACGTATCAAGGCTTGCCCTATTTGCCCCGAAATGTCATTTGGCATGTTAACTTCTTCCGATTCGTTTTGAGAGTCTTCTATAGACTCCGTGGATGGGGTGCGGACGTACTCATCATCCTCATCTTGACCTCGGTTTGGTGATACAATAGCCATTCTGAAAATTACATTCAACCCATTAGTTCAAATACCGGTAACACCATTATTCATCAAAACCAAACAATCTGAAAGAATTCCTAACTCGATTCACCATGACCATAGTAGACGTCCATGTGTACTAGAATGAAGTAATAGCAATGGCCTGTTGTTATTACTCCATTTCATTACACATCTAGTCTACCACGACATCATGGCTAGCGAGTATCAAACTCCTTACATAAACCAATTCGTAATCTTATTCATTATTCTATGGGTCTTGTCAATGACTCTACCCTATGGAGCATGGCACAACTATACGACTTAAACACTTATGCAAGTCCTAAACCGCTTATCCTTTCACAACAATGGTTTAAGCCTAGATAATCCCTATCGTGGGTTATCCAAGTCCCTTAAACCACAGCTCTGATACCAACTTTTAACGCCTTGAATCGAGTAAAATGTTTTTTTTTTTTTTTTTTTTTTGAAAAACAAGGTTACTGCCTGGACAAGGCTTATGCCGCGGCGCGGCCAGCCTTGTCGCGGCGCGACAATACACAGGAAAATTTATACTTCTTAGCCTTGCTTCTGTTCTCAACATCAGTTATATGCCGCGGCGCGGAGCCCTTGGCCGCGGCGCGACATAACACTAATCCGGGGACTGATCTGCAACATTTCACTTAAACCAAACTTTTTCACTTTTCATCATACTCAAACATATTTAAAACTGCATAATTCATACACAAACATCAGAAATCAGTTTCTAACATCGTGAACCATCTATAAACAACATTTAGACAACAAAACGTGTTTTCATGAATCAAAACCATCATTTGGTCCCAAGTTCAACAATAACAAACATGACTCATTCAAAGCCCTTGGCGTTTAATAAGCGGTAACCGTAGAGCGTGATTACAAAAAGGGACTTGCAATACCACTTACGCTATGCCAATGCTCCTCTAGCGCTTTACACGGGCTCCTTACCTTCACGATGGACCTTAGCACCTAAAACATAAAACATCATAGGGGTAAGCTTTTGCACTTAGTGAGTTATAGGAAAGTAATAAAACACAAAACACAAAACATGTGGGCATAAATCATAACACTTATCCTTCAACCCATTGGTTGCTTGCATACATTCGGATCCAATTCATTCATACCATAGACATGACTTACTAGGCCGAACCTAGTAATCATGCCTAAGCTAACCATAGACATACTAAATATGCCTAAGCTAACATCATCTCATACATAGACACTTAATGTGTCTAAGCTAACACAAACCATAGGCAAGATTACTAGCAATGTAATAACCTTGCCTAAGCTAAACATCAACCATAGATACAACTATTAGGTTAACCCAATAGTTCTATCTAAGCTACATAACTAGTGCACTTAGTCGTTTCTCTCTTGCACGGATGCAATCCGAGAACACTAAGCCACTCTTGACCCGCCCATATTACCCCCTATGAACTCACCTTGCTTAATTGAATTTCCTTGATCACTTGTAACCTCTTTTCCTTGATTAGCACCTATACATGAGCTAATCTCATTAATCATCACTCAATCGAAAATCACAACTTTCATGTATTAATACACTATCATATACTTTCACATTTACTTAACCCCCTAATCACAACATACATACATTCTAGCTTTGATCTCATCTTTTCTAAGATAAGAATATTACCAATTAGACTTCATAACTTTAATCATGTACATTACTTGTTTATCTCTTTTAGCAATACATGCAACTTTCCTTCAATCCTTTTATTATTCATCAAATGTGCATAATAATCCAATTTCATTACTAGCACCCTTAAATTATCAAATAATAAATTTCTATGACTTACACAATAACAATAGCTCATACATGAACATCCTTCATCATAATTTCTAACTAGAACACATAAACTTCTCATTGAGACATTTTAACAAACACTTGGTGTGCATGACTAGAAATTTAACTAGAACATCACCAAATTCATCATATTCACACCATAAATCCATAATGCAAGTTCATACTTAATTCTTCTTCCAAAATCAATAACAATTTCATTCCAACTCAAACAATTGTGCACAATTCAACAAATAGCAACTTCTTAAGCATAAATCTCATCATTAACACACAATACAAGCAATACTTAGACATAAAATTCATACCTTGACTTTTAGAGTTCAAGAACCCTAATTTGTGCACAAGAAGGGAAATAAGAAGAATTGAGACTTGCTAGTGTGCTTAGAATATCTTAGATTTCACCAAATTGAGCTTGCATGAGTCTAATTTCAACAATTTGTGGTTCTCCTTCTTCTTCTCCCTCAAAGTCGACACACATACATATACAGGAAGCTTTTCTGTAATTTTTTTTGTGAATAAACTCAATTTCCAGCATTTTATTCTTTTTATTAAAATAACTTTAGCTTATTTGCACTTTCTACCCTCCCCACCACAACTATGGTTAGAGAAGTCCTTAATCTTAACTTTGCACCCTTAGTCCTTCCTAACTTAACCAATAAACTTAACTTTTGTCCATTTAACATAAAATAACCTTTACCATTTAATTTCTTAGCAATAAAAATTCACATAAAATAATACCTTAAATAATTGGGATGTTACACCTCCCCTAGGCACGGTTGACCTCATACGGACTCTAACCTCTCCTAGGCACGGTCTCGAGTCCCCAGTCTTCCTAGGCCCGACTGGTGCCATTCACACAGTGTACACAAATTCACATACAACATCAGGCAACGATATTATTATTCTAACATGGCAATTTCTACACTATGCATGGTAAAAGAGTCGACCACAGTAGCATGATATGCTACTTAAACTCTATCCGTAGATAGACCCACTCACCAATTACCAGCAACTGCTCAGTTATTATTTCTGAGCTTCTTCCTTGTCCTTATCTCCTGAGAACAACAAAAACCAAGTTAGAATAGTGTTCCCATCAAGATTAGACACACTGACAGCGAATTATAGCAAATGCATAAAAAAATGCGTCCGCTAAAATTTTCATGCTTAACACTTATGCACTTTCAAAATTTACATCCTGAACACCAAAATATAAACGGGCAGCATAACGGCTAGAAAAAGGCACTTTGGTAAAACATTCTGCCCTGTACACACAGTCGGTCGACTGTCTCCTCAATCGGTCGACTGACATAGACAGTCGGTCGACTTTTGACACAACCGGTCGACTGACTTTCCCAATCGGTCGACTTATTTGGTATCACCACAATCGGCCGAAAGTCGAACTCAGTCGGTCGGTTCACCCTCAGTCGGTCGACTGTCGTCCGACAGTCGGCCGACTGTGTTCATCTTCCTCAGAAACTGAACAAAGGCTACAGACTTCACGATGAAATCCTCAAATCTCGATCTAGAGCTCGTTTTAAACACCAAAATCAACCACAACTTGTTCACTACTTGTTATAGACTCAAAACCCACAACAATTTGACCATAACAACACTTAAATCACTTGTTTTGACACAAATTCAAGCTTTTTACAAAACTCACACAAAACCAAGAATTTAACAACGAATTGAACACAAAAACACATGTTACTTACCTTGATAGACTCAGTAATCTGTAAGAAACAAGATGGTATGAACAATTTGAGCTCTAGAACACAATTTAGGAATTAGGGTTTGGTTAGGTGGGAGGGATGAAGGTACGGTGTATTTTCTAAAAATGGAAAGAAAATGAGAAAGTGGCAGCTGTTATAACACTTAATTGTGTTATATCACAATACCTCTCAACACACGGGTATTTACCAGTTATCTGATATCTTTCGTACAGGATTAGGTAACCCAAACGAAGTCCAAATAAAATAAACAAACCTGTTCTGGGACCCTTGTCACAAACTGGACACAACACAAATATAATAAAACACTAATTAAATAATTAAAATAAAAGCACTTAAAACTAAGCACAAACCCTTAGGGCAAAATGGACAACTTACAACTAGCCCGGGTTTCAGTCTGTTACACTTCACTCTGTGATCAGTGGAGGAATCAGGTATCTATGTCATTGGGGCAAAAAGTTTTCAACAAAAGCTACAAAAAAAAAAAAAAAAAAACTTCACAAAATGTAACCAACAAAATGTAACAAAAAAAAAAAAAAAACAGTACCAAATAATATTTTTCCTCTACGTAAACGGATTTTTTGAAAATGCTAAAGTACATCTTCATCTTTAACATTAGCTAGAGCTTCTCTTTCTACTACACAGATTACACAAGAATTCCAAAACTCCTCCCGAATATGATTGTGTAGGTTCGACTTTATAATTTTCATTGCCGAAGAGCATCTCTCAACTGTTACAGCCGCAACAGGCAACATCAATGCTAGCTTTAAAACCGATAAAGCGACGGAAAAAAATAGATGTTTTCTTGTTTCCACCATCTTTCTAGCAAGGTCGACTATACCATTTAAGTCAACAATTTTTTTTTTTTATCTTTTCAGAAACTATGATGGTATATTTCAAGTTGATATTCAAGTTAAATCATCTCCATACTATTAAATTCTTTTGTATATAACTCACACAACCTTATTAATTTTGACAAATCAAACATTAAGAATGATTCACGTGGATTCAACGTTGTCATACAACTAAGTAACTCGGTACTAGCTTCATTAAAACGATCACCAAACTCTTGAATTTACATATCTAAAATGGTGTTAAAACACTCTACCTCAACATATTGTTGACTAGTGATTTTCTACATTTGTCTCCTTAAAATTAATACAATCTTCATTAAATTTTAAAATTCGGATACCATGTTCTTCACAAAAAGACGACACTTTCTTTAAGAGTGATTCAAACCCGTTTGTTCTTAACTCTTGCAATTTTTCTTTGGTTGACTCCACTAATTGACCCGATTCTAAAATGTCTTGATCTTTTCTTTAAAGAGCTTTCAATAATATATTTGTCAAGCCTGAAATACACAACATTAAATGCAAATAAAAAACAAAATCAAATGACTTTAAATACCTCAAAAGAGCATGTGCTTGATTTTGGCTAGAATCGTTAGTTCATCCTTTCTTAACAAATTCATGGACCTTAATAATAAATGGAAACATATCAACCAACGCAAAAGTGTTTTATAGTGAGAACTCCATCATATATCTCTGGGCCGTAAATGAGAAATCTCTTGATTCAATCATCTCTCAGTTTCAATTCTACCACTACCAATTCCTTCTTCTACCCTCTCTTTCTTTATGTCTAGCAAAATATATTTTCGTTTACAAGAAGCACAAACAACATTCATCAAAATGGCTAACTTGTCAAACTAGTTCAGTATGGCTAAATGTTTCCTTGCAACCAATACAACCTCTAATTGGAGTTGATGAGCAAAGCAATGTACATAACATTTCAATTTATATTCCTCCAACATTTTTTATTTTATACCATTGAACTCACCTCACATGTTGCTTGCTCCATCATAACCTTGACCTCGCAATTGTTTCATACCCACTTTATGTTTGAAAAAAAAAGAATCAATGGAAGATTCAAGAGAAAAAGAAGATGCATCATTTACATGAACAAGGCACACAAATCTCTCTTTAAAAAGTCCATGTGCATCAACATATCATAACACATCAGCCATTTGTTCCTTCTTAGATACATCGCTAGACTCATCAACTAACAACTCAAACACATCATCACCAATTTCCTTAAAGATACATTTGAGTACTTCTTAGTTAAAGCACTTAACAACATATTTTTGAATAAAAGAAGACACCAATTTGTTATTCCCCAGAGCTTTCGGTAGTTTACTGAGTAGTTGATATGGCTTCTCCCCATAGTGATGGTTGTAGTTTTGAATATGCCAGCATCGTGCGAGCCGGTTCAACTAACGTTCAGTTGTGTCGTTCAATTACTCCATTTTGTTGTGGGGTACGTGTTGCTGATAATTCATGCTTAATACACGTGTCTCGCATATACATCGCCACTTGTTCATTCTTAAACTCTGTACCGTTATCAGATCTTGTCCCTCGAACTAGAAGATTGTGAGTTTGTTGAATTTGTTTTATGAGATCGATAAGAACAGATGCGGTATCCGATTTGGATTTCACAAGAAACACCCAAGTGAATCGAGACTAATCATTAACAATAACAAACACATATTTCTAGCCACCGAGACTAGAAATACGCAATGGTCCACACAAGTCCATATGCAAAAATTTGCACACAATTCGTTGTACTCGGGGTTAACTTAGACTTATGAGAAGTCCGAGAAAGTTTTCCCATTGCACATGATGGACATACTTGATGTTTGTTGTATTGAAAAGATGAAATGCCATCAACTAACTCTTTTCAGACTATTTTTTTGAGGACTTTGTAATTCATGTGTGACATCTAGTGATGCTACAAGGCGTTGTAGTTGTTGTTAGAGAGAGAGAGAGAGAGAGAGAGAGAGTATTAGATGTTTTAGCATCATTTAGGTCTAGAGTGTATAGGGAGGATTTAAATTTACCAATTAGAAGATCCTTGTTTAGAGTCAATTGAACACCGCATTATGTTCTTTCAAAGAGTAGTTTGAGGTTTCCATCACAGAATTGGCTAACACTGAATAAACTGCATCCCAACCCTTCCACCTATGAAACACATTTGATGGTAAATTCCATTATGCACATAATCACCATATCCAAGAATCACCGCTATCTCATCATTTTCAAAAGTAACAGTGTCGAGGAACTTCTCTACGAAATTAATTAGCAGTGATTGATCGCCTGTCATATGTCGCGAACAACCAGAATCTATGTACCATACTTTGAGGGAGAAATCCTGCAAAAGAGTTAGTTCCTAGATTTTAGGCACCCAGATTTTCTTGGGTCCTTTTGATTTTATAAGACCTTAAAAATCCAGATTAAGAAGAGCCTTGGAATTCAAACGAGCATGCATTTTAGCTATCAAATCAACAATCAACACATTGCATGCATTTTCAACATAAGTAAAATAAGTCTTTACACATCTATTCGTAGTCTTACAAGTAGAAACCAAGTTATTCCATAAAAACTTTTTATTCAAACAGTTAAAACGTATAACACGAGCAGAATGTGATTTCCTATCTTGCTTAGCAAGATTCTCAGGTGTTATTTCCTTTAAAAGTGCCATATACTTTGAATTTGGTTTCTAGTGATTGTACTTGTTCTTTCTGTTCAGTAAACTCATTTTATCATGTTTTGGAAACTTAAAGGATTTCTTTGCACCTGAATCACTTTTAACTTCAGACATCCTAGGTATTTGCATCTTAAACTGTTCAACTTTCTGCAACCTAAATGTGTATTTCAAGATAGTGATTAGTTTCTAAATTGGTTTAGGTACACTAGCAAACAATGTTCCTATTTCACAACTAAGAGAGCCAATTGTTAAAGTGTGAGCATTCTGAAAACTAGTTCACATGCATCTTTATAATTTAGAGCACACTTTGCAGTTAAATCAGGTTTATCACATGTGGTTTCAGTCTTGAAAAATGTCTGGTTTAAAACCTTAATCTTATGTGCATCAAACTTTCTATGCAACTTCACATTTTCTTCCTTAAGTAGATTGATATACTTATGTAAGTCTCTGATTTCCAGGCATAAGTCCTCACAAGAAACTAGAAATTCTCCTTCTTTAAAGTCATAATACAATCTATCTTAGGCATTTTCTCAGTGCTTTCTAAAAATTTCTTAAGAGTTTTACATTTAACTTGTAAGTCTATGTTATCTCTCTCAAGTTTGTTAACCATCTGAGCTAAGCTTTCTGGTTCCTGAGTAGCTGTTGTTTCAGGCTCCACAATAGGTTTTACCTTAGGTGCATCCTTAGGTTGTACCTTTTCTTCTAAATCCTTATGATCTAGTGATCTTGACTTAGAAGTCTTTAACATACGTTCAACGGATTCTAGCTTAGTTAAGAATTTAGAGCTAAGGTCATTTAATTCATGTGCTAGATTTTCACGGATAGTGATCAGAGAAACAAGTTTAGACACAAAGTGGGCAGAAGTAGAAGGTAAAGCAAGTTGTGCAGGTTGATTACATATAACATGTTGATCAAACACTTCAGTTATAGTAATATATTTAAGCGGATCACCAAATACTTCATTTTCCAACATAAGAATGTATTTTTGAAGTTGGAGTGTCGGAATATAGACCAATATACGTTTAGGCACGTAATTCTCTCTTTCTATATCCATCACTTCATGCACTAGTTCTTTTAAAAATTCAGGTGTAGCTTTGTTATATTTTTCATTTATCTTTTCATACATCAAAGCTATTTGTGCAAAATTACGTGAAGAACGTTTGGCAACCATTTCATCTATTTCAACATCAGATGGATATAAAATATTTTGAGGAAAACTGACATTAACATAGTCAGCATCATAAAATGTGAGAGTAGATTTCACAATAATCGGTAATGTCTCCAGACGTGTATACCCAAGCCCCCACTTTTCACTATACATAACTTTCGGTTTATTCATGAAAAATGTTTGCTTATTGATATTTTTCTCAATTAAAGCTTTGACTTGTTCAGTTAGGCAAAGTTTAACTTCATAAGGAATTAATTGATTTTTATTTTGAAACTAGGTGATTAAATTCAGAAATCTACTTCTTTTTACCAATAAGTTCTTCTTCTAAAGCACATTTTTCTTTTTCGATGACCTTATTGTGGGTTCATTTTCTACTTTGAAAGTGTGAATTTCTTTCTCAATATTTTCCACTTTCTTCGCATGACATTCACATTTCATCCGAAAATCCGTCCTCTCAATTCGTAATGGTAAAATGGTCTTTTCTAACTCTTCTAACTCAAAAATTTTCTTGTTGAGCTCTACTTTAAGTTAGTAAGACTCAAAGTATGATGAAGATGTAGTCTCTTTCTCTTTAGCCTTAAGTTTTTCTTTTAAAAGTTTATTTTCCTGCCATAAACCTTTAAACTTTTTTTGAAATAGAGACTAGATTCTAAATCATTTGATTTTGCATCTCTGAGAAATATTTTGAGATTTTGATTGAGAGGATACCTCTTCTTCCTCAGATGAAGGTGAGTCTAAACCAACTACTTCCTTAGGCTTGATAAGCTTTGTCACAAGGCAGATAAGAGCATGTTCTACCTCAGATTCATTATCAATAGTCCATAAAACCAAGTATCCTCACTCTTTGAAAGCTCTTATCCTATTTCATCAACCTTTGCAAGCAGCATCTTTTTCTTTCAGTACTTACAGTCCTTCTTCTTAAAAAGTTTGCATTCCTTAGAAAATATGTGCAAATGTTTTCCGATCAGCTAGAATTTTAGATATCTCAAGTTGATATATCATCAAAGTACCAACAAGCTCATGAATATTCAACTTGTTGGTCTGTTTTGTGGTTTGAGTAGTGATACCAAAAGAAGACCAATCAGAATTCAGTGTCTTGATGAATTTCATGTTGATTTCAGCATTCCCTTTCTCTAAGCCACACTTCTTGATTTCATTTATAACTCCGGTGAACCTCTTGTATGTGTCTTTAAACAATTCATCTTTCTCCTACTTGAAATCCTCATACATTGCAAGAGCATTGTTCATCTTAGTGATCTCAGACATGTTGTACCCCCTCTTGTTGTCTTTTGATTTCATACCAAATTACTTTAGCTGACTTGTTGCAATCAACATTGTTGTACAATTTATATGGGATTGCTTGATCATGATCTTTTTAGCTTCAACATCACCTTGAGCACATTCACGATTAACTCCTGCCATTTTATAGTATTTGAGCACAACACCAGTTTCAGTATGTCTTCTTTCAATGGGACCATCTTGAATAGATTCCCAGATATACTAGGCTTTTTCACCCTTATAGTCAATGAATTGAGTGATGCGTTCATGTCATTGGTAGTATTGTCCTTCAAACAATACTAGTGGTTTGGTAGTTGAACCAATAATAAGATCATCTTGAGTTGTCATTTTGACTAGTAAGAATCGATCACTTAAAACGGACAACAACCAAACTTAGAAAAATCTCCAAAACGGTACAGAAGATCCGAACAGTAGCAAAACTGACACAGAAATTCGGACAGTTGTAAAACTGGCAAAAAGATATTCTCTATTTAAGTGTCAAAGCCGGAACCTTAAAAACAGACAGTAAATCGGTCACTTCTCAAAATCTGAAAAAGATCTTAAGAAACGGAATGTGTATCCAAAATCTGACAAGTTAGTGGAAAACTTGACAAATATCACACTGTAGCAAAACGGACAGATTTATACTGTAGCAGAGTACAATATCAAAAACGGACATATTGAAATTAGAAGGTATTATAAATCAAAGCATAGGAAACTTTCCAAAACAGTAAAGCACCTACAAACAAACAATTTAGTAACACAAATGTCCGTTTTAAGAAAATATCATCTGTCCGTTTTTCAATAAGAACTGAACCGAACAGTGAAGTGTCAGATTTTAATAGAATCAAATCCAAACTTCTGCAAACCCTTAGAATCTTCCTGAAGCTAATCCGAAACACTTCTGCACTTTAAAATAACATAAACTCAAGTAAATAACCTTCAAGTTTAAGAACAGAATCAGATGACTAGGAAAACGAACGACAATTATTTGTCCGTTTATTGCTCAAATCATCAAAATCACTTGAAATTCTATAATTGAACAATCCAACTGCTGCGTAATTGATTCACGAACCTTAATAACTAATCCTTAATCCAAAAACTGCAAATTCAAACCAAGAGTTTCAATCCATTCTAATCACTAGATATGAGAATCATTGATGTCCACTAGTGTTCGTAAAAAATGGAGGACAGAATGATCAAAAATTATTCTAAATTGATGTAATGTGGATCGAGTAAGTGATGCAGATCATTCCTGGAAGCTCTGTTACCAATTTTTAGGACCTGATTACATCATAAAAGTGAAGGATTGAAGGAGTTAATAATTATGATTGAAGTCGGACAGTAAAAATGAGTATAATGTAACAAACAGACAGGGAAGAAAAATTAAATTTCCACAGCTTCCATGATCTCAGTGTAAGTATATTCGCTATTGACTAGGTGTTTAAGGAGTATTTATAGCCGTCTTCAATACTCCCTTACATTTAAGGGTAAAACACAATTTACACTATTCTAAACCCAGAACTAGGGTTCTAACAGTTTTCAGCCTTACAAACCTCCCCTCTAACCCAAGTTCCTCTCCTAGGCCTCCCTTTGAATGATAACTGAGTCCATTCATCGTTGACTACACCGATGGGTACGTCACATTGCACCGTGCGCTGAGGGTTGCGCTCACTACGCTATCTACAACATCCGAGCTATAGCCTGGCTATGATACCACTAGTTAGGAATTATGGACCCAACAAGACAAATGATTTACACCAATCACTAACTCACGAATGACAAACAAATTAGATAAAGCATAAAGCTGATAAAGTATAGATATATGACGCAAGGATTTAATGTGCTTATATGAAACGACTCCAAACCGTTTAATTAGAAACCGACCAATTTTTTAAAAAAAAAAAAAAACAGGAGCGGCGCTTTCAATAATAGGAGCGGCGCTTTTGTAACACAGGAGCGGCGCTTTTGCTTTCAAAAGCGGCGCTTCTACCGACTGATCAAAAAGGCTACAACCTGCAGACAAAGAGCGGCGCTTTTAATATTAAAAGCGGCGCTTTTGGTCCTGAACAGGTGCAGGTTCAAGTTTTGCTAAGTGTTCAACCAACCCATTAAAACCCAAACACACGTTTACAATTTCGTGACTCAAAGACAAGTTTAATGTGGCCCAAATTACATACGTTCCCACATTTAAGTCTTACAAATCCATGAAAAAATCATTAGTTGCAACAAGAGATCCGTTACAATTAAGGTGACAATTTCGACCCAATTGCACTAAATCAAGGATTAAGACTCGACATCCCAACCCAATACCATGATAATGATCCCGGGGATTTTACCAAACCCCCAACCACATCTAAAGCCAATGCTAATCCATCATAAGCCAACTTCTAGCAACCTAGCCAAGCTACTAGAATCCTCCAATACATTAAATGGTACCTATAAAAAGGTAAACAACTAGGGAGTAAGCAAAAGCTTAGTGAGTGCAATACTTATATGCATACATACATAACCTACTTCCTTGCACAAACCAACACAATTCCGCATACAAGCTAGTAAAGCAACCGCATACTAACACAAATCCGCATACAAGCTAGCATCACTAACGCAACCAAACACAGTCGAGTACAAGCTAGCATGTTAATTGCATAAACAAGAATATAACACGCTACACTACCAATATATAACATACAATGCAAAATGGTTAACCCTTCCCAAATGTGCTAATCATCAAATGAATAGCACCAACAACCCGTTTACATGGCCAACGAAGGCGCCTCCCGGATGGCACCGCCATGCACACCCGAATGTGGTCAACGAAAAGTGTGGTCTTAATTGGTAACACTTCCTATATCCTCTCAAGTGGCCAACGAAGAGTGGACTTTAAAGTGATCGCACTCACCACTTTCCCCAAACGCAATGTGGCCAACGAAGAGCGAGTCATTATTAGAGACATCACTCACCACAATGCACCAAGTGGCCAACGAAGAGTAAAATCCTTCACAATCGGATAGTACTCGCCACTAAATCCGCAAGCAAACAACTTATATACATGGACATTGTAACACCCCAGCTTAACATGACCACAATATTGTCCGCTTTGCCCGCAGGCGCACGGCTTTTTCTTGGCGACCACACACGAGAAGCACTTTCCAAGTTGGTCACCCATCCTGCTAGTGCTCTCTCCAGAGCACGCGTAACCACAACGTACTCGCACACCCGCCATGCCTGTCATCCCAAAATGCGTTGTGTCATTTAAGCGTGCGTATTACCTTATAATCTCATGATCACTCATGTTCATGGGCGATGTGGGATTTTCCTAGGGTGTTACATTCACCCCACTCAGGGACTCATCGTCCTCGATGGGGTTTGCCCCACCACCCCCAACGACACATGATTGGCCTTGATAACATTCTGTAACACCCCAGCTTGACATGACCACAATATTGTCCGCTTTGCCCGCAGGTGCACGGCTTTTTCTTGGCGACCACACACGAGAAGAACTTTCTCGGGAGGTCATCCATCCTACTAGTGCTCTCGCTTGAGCACGCTTAACCACAACGTACTCGCACACCCGCTATGTATGTGGTCCCAAAATGTTTTGTGTCATTTAAGCGTGAGTATTACCTTATAATCTCATGATCACTCATGTTCGTGGGCGATGTGGGATTTGCCTAGGGTGTTACACACATATAAATACTCCACTCACCTTGGGACACAAGCACACGCCATGTATATAATACCATCGCCACCACATCCAAGCAAGAAATCACCTATATAGATATAGGCACACAAACATATAAACACTTATTCTCTAAAAGAGAATCTAATACCAACACCCTTAACCAAGGGTTTCCACCTTGCTCACTAACACTCGCCCATTTAAACATCTAAATGGACATCACTAAATTACCACTACGGGTGGTAATTTTAACCCACACACAACAAGTGCCATTCAACCGAATTGCACTCGACCCAAGAGACCCGAACCATCACTACTACATGTGGTTGCAGCCCAACAACACCCTAAAATTATAGACACATAAACCATGTTCAAAGTCTCAAGCAATAACACTTTGGACCATTTCCACCCAATTTACCCCAAACCGGACAGCCCCTTTTCCACAGACATTCTGACCCATTTAACCTCTAAATCAATAGGTACAAACTTGTTCTTTAGAAAGTACTCTCAAAGACCTTTCGAAAAAGTGTTCACACTCCTCAAACAGAGTCACGGTTTGCAAGATATGACCTTTACAAAATCATGTTTCGTGCAGGTTTTATAGTGACGGGTTTCACCCAAAACGACACCATTTCGACCCAAAATGAACCACAACACTTTCACTTGATCAAAATCAGTTTACACACCATTAAAGGACTCATTTTAGCAACAAAAACCATCATCAACAACACAAGTCTTTAGTTGAGGCATTTCATCGAGCACTTCATGTGCATGACTTATTTTCATGACACTTTGACACCTAGACATGTTCTTATGCCCATTTTTCTCAACAACAACCAAATTACTAGTGATTAACACTCAAAATCAAAGATTAAAGATTACCAAATTCGTCATTAAAGCTTAAACCCTCAACATTTGGGCTTACACACCCAAACTTGCACCAAAACCCTTAGATTTCCAAGGAAATGGGGTTTATAACTCTACACAAACATAAACCCTAACCCAAGGTCGAAATCAAACAATAAAAATCTGAAATACGGCTTTACCTTAGCATTAAAATGATGCTGGACATCAGCAACAACAAGGGTGAGCTCCAAATTGAACATGCAACTTCATCTTCATCACAAAAAGGAGCTTTCTCACTCTAGAATTTTCTCTCACTAATAAGAGGTTGAAGATGAGAGAGTGAAATGAGGGGATAAGGTTTGGATGAGGCCAAATCTGCCTCTTAAAACCCTCAAACCGGACCACACATGAAAAGACCAATATGCCCTTCATTTAAAAGTTCAAAAATACAATCAGCACCCAAACAGGTCCAAAAGCGGCGTTCCTAGCCCAAAAGCGGCACTCCTAGAGCCTTCCCGCTCACAAATTAAAATTAAAAATGTCCGAGCTCGAGTTACGGTCATCTGAGCTTTTGATTCACCTCAATCCGAGTCCGTACGAGAATGTTATGACCAAATTGGTGAAAGTGCGCATAACCTTGCAATGTACACCAAACTTTTGTACATCTAACATGTAGTGACCCAGAAAATTTCGACTAATTTTGAATCAAACTCTCGATACGATTTAATATTTTTGACTCGATAAGCAAAGTCTATTAAGTTGAGTCTCAAAAATTTTGAACTGTTTCATATATTCAATTACCCTTCGACTGTTCTCGACGATTCACGAACAATTAATTGTTAATAAAATATGTGTGTATATATATAAATAATAATTTAAAATATAACTTGAGGTATTATATGATGTTGTTATTAAAATTAATAAAATAAATATAGGATATTATAATAATTATTATTTAAAATATATTTATATATATAAATAATGTATATTAAAAATAAATATTAAATGATTGTAATGCTCGTTTAATGTTCCAATTGATATTAAGCAAACTAAATTCAAACTTATATGATTTTAAAATAAACGGTGATTCAAAAATGAGTTTTATAAATTATAGGCTTATTAATAATATATATAGAAGTTATTGGATAAATTTTAAAACTTTTTATATTTTACTTGGGGTTGTGAGTGAATAAATATTAGTAATAATTATTTAATAGTTAATGACCAAAATTTTATACCATAATGACCTAAATAAATAAAGATACTTAATTTAAAATTTTGGAATTTTTCTGAGACTTTTTATCCGCCACTGATTTAACAACGGAGCGCGATACATCAGTACCGGGAAAACCGTCAGTAGGAAACTACAAAAATGACAGCTTGCATGACTCATTATTCCCGTGTTTCTTATTCTTCTTATTATTATATTATTCGATCACTGTTTTAAAGTTTGAAATAAGATTGTTACTGTGCTTGATTATTATCATAACTTTATTCATTAATTATTATTATGTTCTTTACTAAATATCTCTCTCTCTCTCTATATATATATATATATATATATATATATATATATATACACACACACACACACACACTTATACATAACTTAAGAGATATAGATATAGAAAGCATCTTCACCACCTTCTTGACTCATCATCTTCATCTAACAACCATCGACACCATAATCACCATCCACCACTGAGCACCATCGTTGATTACCTACACATTCCTCTCTCTCTCTACATTTTCCTTCTGTATCGTGAACCTTCCATCATCACCTTATCTCACCATTACAACGACACCACTTACACCACCATAAACACCACCATCTAGACTCCACCACCCTAAAGACCACTTCACCCTTATTCTTAATTCCTTTAATTTTTTATGAACCGCCATAAAACTAACTGCTAAGCCGTTGTATGCTGCTATCATTATATATTTTTTTTTTCTTTCGATGCCATGAACCCACAAAAGCTGCTCAAGTCAATTATATTTTGTTACAAAAATTAACTGCTTTTAAGTGCTTTTAGTTGCTGGCCGACAATCCCTATACAAATAGCCCCACTTGGAATATTAAAGGAGATGGTGGATAATAAAGTTATTCATTTTAAACAAGACCCTTGGATACTATCGTCGATATATTTTTTTTTTTTGTTGTTTCTCTGGTTCAACGCAACACCATACCACAATTGGCTGGTTGATTCAAGGTATTAGGATCCAATATATTTTTGGGCCATTAATCCAACAAACCGATCCTACTGTTGCTTCCGTTTGATTTTGGGCCGTATCTATGTGTATGTTGTTGGGCCCAAAACTCTACTCGTTACTGCTGTACGTCGATGATGTAGTAAACAAGATGATCCATAGCTGCTACAGCTGATATGTTGTCTACCTTCTTTTCTATCTAAAAGTCACGAAACAAAAATGATGATAATACAAGAAGATGTTGAATAATATGATAACATAAAATTATGATAATAAGTGATGATATTAGGAAGGTGACTATGTGAGGATGATCAGAGTAAGACGATGATTAGATGATTGGTTTGGTGCTGAGGGTTATGATGATATAGTTATGATCATGATAGATGATCACGGTGATGTTAGATGATACGGTAATGAATTTAATGTTGATGACGATATACGAACGTATGAAAAAGATATTAAGGATACATGAACACAATAATTAAAATGATGCTAAGTGGATTAGGAATAGGATGATGATGAAATATGATGGTGGTTAATAAGATGATAAGTTGATAATAACTGAAGTACGATTTTGTGATAAAAATTTATAATGATGTTAAGTAATAAAGAAGGAAACAGAATAGATGGGTTAAATAGAATTTAACTGGGAATTAAATCAGATGATAAGAAACAGTGGAATGGATGGGTCTGTGGTCAGGGAACGAAAGGTCACGGGTTCGAGTCCCGGCGAGTGCATTCTTTTTATTGAGCTTCTCTTCAAAGGTTGTAACTTATTAGTATTATTATTATTATTATTATTATTATTATTATTATTATTATTATTATTATTATTATTATTATTATTATTAAGTACTAATTATTAAGTATTGTATTAGTAAGTATTAAGTACTATTATTAATATATAAGTATTATTATTAATACCATTATTATTATCATTAGAAAAATTATTATTTTTATAAATATTATAATTATTAGTATTATTAGTAACCTTATTATCATTTTTAATCAAAATTTATAAAATTATCATTTAGGTTATTATTAGTATAGATATTATTATTAATACTATTATTATCATCATTATTACTTTCATATTAACAATATTATTATAACAAATAAATATTCTCTATATAAGAGTATGTTATTTACAACTACCTCAATACATCAAATTATATATATTAAAATTATTTATATAAATATTTACATATAACAAATTGTTGATTCTTGAGATAATATTAATCATATATATATATATATATATATATATATATATATATATATATATATATATATATATATATATATATATATATATATATATATATATATATATATAAAATACGAAACATTAACTATATTAAATATATACAAGTTAAATATATAAGTTATATAATTTAAGATATAATATATAAATTTATTCGAATATGATTATATGTATTAATATACACATAAATGATATAGGTTCGTGAGTCCAATGCCAACCCTGCATTGTTCAATATAGTCATATGTATTTTTACTACAAAATACATTAGGTGAGTTCATTTGATTCCCTTTTACTCTTTACATTTTTGGGACTGAGAATACATGCGCTACTTTTACAACTGCTTTATTAAATGTTTTTTAAATACATTTTGAACTGCGAATACATGAAATGATTTTATAAATGTTGACGAGATAGACACAAGCAAAACATTCCTTGAATGAATTATGTGGACGTGATAATTGCCACCATTGAATTATGTGGACGTGATAATTGCCACAATTGATATGAATATTTTTCCCCTGATTATTATTGCTTGGTAACCTAAGAATTAGGGAACATCACTAATTTTGAGAATTAGTGCACGCCTAATTGACGCGAATCCTAAAAGTAGCTACCGGGTTTAACACCCCCACCCAGAATGTTCACTAGACGGAAGGGCTAGTGGGCGTGGTGTTTTGTAATTCGAAGTTTATATGATTCTTATACAGACGAGATGTTCTGTTTTGGGGATATTATTATGCGCATTATATGTTAAGGTCGGTTACCAAGCCAAGCTATGAAAGTAAAGTGAATGTTATGTATCGAGAGAATGATTTTTATACACAGGTTATGTGTATGTTATTTTTGTACACGGAATATGTGTACGGTTACTATGATTTATGAAAAATGGATTTCGTACACGAGAAATGTGTACTGTATTTAAAAGATATCACATGTACATTACAGGTGGGTATAGGATTCGGGCCCATTTGTACCATGCAGCATTTAAATCTTGTGGTCTATCAAAATGATAAATTTTTACTGTTTATGATAAACTTATGAACTCACCAATCTTTTGATTGACACTTGAAAGCATGTTTATTCTCAGGTATGAAAGAAATCTTTCGCTGTGCATTTGCTCATTTTAGAGATATTACTTGGAGTCATTCATGACATATTTCAAAAGACGTTGCATTCGAGTCGTTGAGTTCATCAAAATTATTATTAAGTCAATTATAGTTGGATGTATTATGAAATGGTATGCATGCCGTCAACTTTCATTGTAATGAAAGTTTGTTTTTTAAAAACGAATGCAATGTTTGTAAAATGTATCATATAGAGGTCAAGTACCTCGCGATGTAACCAAATGTAATGTATTCATCCAGATGGATTAGGACATGTCACGTCAGTTGGTATCAGAGCGGTGGTCTTAGCGAACCAGGTCTGCATTAGTGTGTCTAACTGATAAGTTGGTAGGATGCATTAGTGAGTCTGGACTTCGACCGTGTCTGCATGTCAAAAGTTTTGCTTATCATTTAGTGCCGAAAATTATTTGCTTATCATCCTTAAAGTCTAGACACGTCTTACTGCCTCTATGGCATATACAATGTATAGATAAATTCATATCTTAGTGTATCTGTTATTGTTACCTTTGCCTGACAGCTTCCGTAGATTCCTCCGTAACTTATGGGATTTTAGTATTATATATGCATATGTAAACTATGTATTGCAGCATCCTATAATCTATTTCTTATCGAAAATCCTTCATCTGATTGTACGAGATGAATCCCTCAACCAGTTCGAATTCCTCGGATTCCAACAGCTATTCCAATATGGAGTTTCACCTAAGCTCCGAAAGCAGTGTCACCAGAATGAATCAACCAATCATCCATCCCCAATTCATCTGATGAGTTCATAGTTGACTTAATCAATGGAGACGTGAAGAAGGCGATCCTTTTCACCAACCGTATTTACCTCTTGGCGATGAACCTGAAGCACTTATCAGCGAACCAGTTCGAAACACCATTTTCAACCTCATTTCCCGAATATCTCACCCACAATTCTAAACTTTATTCATCCACTCGTTTCGACCGACAATCATCCCGGAATAATAGAATAAGTCAACGAACTGCACGCTCAAGTAATCAATTTGGAGAATATGGTGCAAAATTTACCAGCTTCAACAACATCACCGACATCAACAGAACCACCAGCAACAACACCCGTACCATCAACAATCCATGCCTCAACATCTCATTCTGTACCTCGAACATAATCTTCGTTTTACACCTTGTTCGACATCGATTAATTTTCGTTCTACGAATTGGTCTATATCATTTATCTTCACGAAACATGGCGATTATGTAATCTCTAAAGTCTTAGAGATTAGCTATTCTAGCTCAAACCGAAAAGCAAATGAGATTAATATCATATTAATTCATTAAATCCATGATTAAATCTGAAGAAAATATATATGTAAGTATATTTTCATAAAGATTGTAATTAAAACAAATTCTTTTATACAAACTGTTAATGTTGAAAATATTTTAACGGGTAGGTAATACCCGAGGAATATTTAGATTTCACATTAATAAGTTACACTGTACATTCTTCGAATTTGATTCAATGATCATTTACTATCCAATTTACAACCACCGATATATGTATCCGTTCACCAAAGAATAACTATTTTCATTCAAATTCAATTTCATATTTGGATTTTAATCTATCAGAATCCAACAAGTGGCATAATGAAGAAATAATGGACACAATAAAAATTGATTAGAAACAGACTAATTAACAATATGAAATTTTATTAAGAAACCACGCTAACAAGATCCTAGCTAACTGTTAATTCTGTATTACATTTTATTTTATCGTAATTTAATTATCGCAATTTAATTATCGCAGTTTATTTATCGCAATTTATATTATCGCAATTTTATTTATCGTCATTTAATTTCTGTTATTTATTTTACGCACTTTATTTATTGTCATTTAAATACTGTTATTTACACATTTTAAATATCGGGACACGTATACAAGGTTTTAACATATCATATCGACGCATATATATATATTATTTGGAATAACCATAGACACTCTATATGCAGTAATGCTGGAGTTAGCTATACAGGGTTGAGGTTGATTCTACAATAATATATATACTTTGAGTTGTGATCGAGTCTGAGATGTATACGGGTCACGAAACGTATTAATTAATTCGAATATTATGTATTAAACTATATATGAATTATTGGACTGTCAACTGTGGACTATCGACTGTGGACTAAAAACATTGGACAATTAAAATGAATTAAAATATTGATTATAACCTATGAAACTAAACAATTCTTCAAGTTTGCCACTTGATTTCATCTTAAACCTCATTTGTATCTCGACGATTACAATCTACGTTCAAACCTTTCATGATTCTTGAAAACACCTCAATCGAGAGGATGAACCAACCGTACTTCAGTTACGGAAGGAAAGATGTATGCATATAGTTATGCGCCTGAAAAACCCTTGGAACCTAAGTAAACGTTTAACACATATCTGTGCTAGCTCCTTTTGCGTTGTTATTACCGGAAATAACTTTACAATCTCTCTCCAAAATAGCAAATTTTGCCACAGCTCCAGCAAATCAACTTTGACTTTCATTTGAATTAACCTTATTATAACCTTGATATATATGCGTGCTCTTTTATTGTTACCGGGGAATCTTTATATTCCACTCTATTACCAGCAGACGTACCAGCAACCTCGTTGCTCCTTGGCTCAAATCTCTACGACAAATCAATATATTTATCTATTGAAGTCTTATTATGAACTCATCGGTATCTTGTAACGATAATTACCATACCAAGTACCGGATGGCATCAATCGATAATCTCGAAATTCTCAGCGATTCTACGACAACAATATATATATATATATATATATATATATATATATATATATATATATATATATATATATATATATATATATATATATATATATATATATATATAACTTCTATCTCCTAGATTTACGAATTTCAATTCTGAACTTCTAAAAAGCGCTTTAGCTTATGAATCAGTTTCCTGAGTTTTGAAAAAAGCTGATGAAGCAGTGAAAACTGAAGACTGCCTTAACAGTCAAAAGTTTGATGATAAAGAATGGAGTGTTGGAAAAGCTCAAAGATTTTGATACTGAAAAATGAATTGAGCAAATTATGAAAGAGACTATGAACAAGGACTAAACTTGTACATAAAAGAATCCTGATGGTTCTGTTTCTGATGAAATCTTTAACGAATACCTTGCTCCTTAATCGCTCTAAATCATCGTGAATGAATTTCTTCATCACAATTTGATTCTGAAATCCTAAGATATCATCGTACCTTTCTTTATTAATATCCTCAATATTTCTGAAGATATCTTCATAAATATTCTCGTTCGATATTAATTATCTCTCTGCGCTATCCGTATTATATCATAAAAGGAAACTGTTTTAGTTTCTATATTCTGCGAACCTTCCAATTTAAAATATGAATGTTTTTGAAGTAGTGTTGGGAACTGATGCATGAGTTAGTATAATATAATGACACTTGATCAACGTGATTATATTACAGTAAGTCGTGCTGAGTTTCTAATGGAACGTGATGATTCACAGACTATAACGTCATCATGTGCCATGTTACATAACTCTTTCATTCTACTTAACCTCTAAACATATCAAGAGATTATTTTCTTGATAGTTCTATCCTTACCGTGATTCCAACAGTTTGCTAATTAATCATGATATTACATTTTCTTTCTGATTAGAAGATTTCCTTAAATTCCTTGAATTTCGGAAATCCGCAATGACTACATCAAAAGTTTAGACGAAACTTTTCACTCTTTTGTGATAGCTTTACTTGTACACTTCACATGATCGAATCGTTTTATCTATATTAATAATGATAAAACTCTAACTCATATTCGTCATGAAAACATTTTTATTGTTAGCCATGACGACCACACTCAAATTTCGGGACGAAATTTCTTTAACGGGTAGGTACTATAGTGACCCGGAAAATTTTGACTTATTTTGAATCAAACTCTCGATACGATTTAATATTTTTGACTCAATAAGCAAAGTCTATTAAGTTGAGTCTCAAAAATTTTGAACTGTTTCATATATTTAATTACCCTTCGACTGTTCTCGACGATTCACGAACAATTAATTGAAAATAAAATATGTGTGTATATATGTAAATAATAATTTGAAATATAACTTGAGGTATTATATGATGTTGTTATTAAAATTAATAAAATAAATATAGGATATTATAATAATTATTATTTAAAATATATTTATATATATAAATAATGTATATTAAAAATAAATATTAAATGATTGTAATGCTCGTTTAATGTTCCAATTGATATTAAGCAAACTAAATTCAAACTTATATGATTTTAAAATAAACGGTGATTCGAAAATGAGTTTTATAAATTATAGGCTTATTAATAATATATATAGAAGTTATTGGATAAATTTTAAAACTTTTTATATTTTACTTGGGGTTGGGAGTGAATAATTAATGTAATATTTATTTAATAGTTAATGGCCAAAATTTTATACCATAATGACCTAAATAAATAAAGATACTTAATTTAAAATTTTGGAATTTTTCTGAGACTTTTTATCCACCACTGATTTAACAACGGAGCGCGATATATCAGTACCGGGAAAACTGTCGGTAGGAAACTACAAAAATGACAGCTTGCATGACTCATTATTCCCATGTTTCTTATTTTTCTTATTATTATTATATTATTCGATCACTGTTTTAAAGTTTGAAATAAGATTGTTACTGTGCTTGACTATTATCATAACTTTATTCATTAATTATTATTATGTTATTTACTAAATATCTATCTGTCTCTCTCTCTCTCTCTATATATATATATATATATATATATATATATATATATATATATATATATATATATATATATATATATATATATATATATATATATATATATATATATATATATACTTATACATAACTTAAGAGATATAGATATAGAAAGCATCTTCACCACCTTCTTGACTCATCATCTTCATCTAACAACCATCGACACCATAATCACCATCCACCACTGAGCACCATCGTTGATTACCTACACATTCCTCTCTCTCTCTCTCTCTCTCTCTACATTTTCCTTTCTCTATCGTGAACCTTCCATCATCACCTTATCTCACCATTACTACGACACCACTTACACCACCATAAACACCACCATCTAAACTCCACTGTAACGACCCGAAAATTTCCGACCAAATTTAAACCAAACTCTCGATACGATATTAGATTTTCAACACGATAAGCTAAGTCTGATAGGTTGAGTCTCAAAAAAAATTTTGAACTGTTCCATATATTCATTTGACCTTCGACTGTTCTCGACGATTCACGAACATTGCATGTAAATAAATATGGTTAATCTAAAAATTTGGAATTTTTCCGAAGACTTTTATCCGCCACTAATTTCAAATAATGCACGATACACAGTCCATGAAAACTGACGGCTGATTTATATTCTAAGAGGGCTGCTAGTTCTTTAATCACATGTTCTTATTGTTATATTATATTATAATTAATAATTGATATTCTATTATAATCTATATCCAAGTATATGCATACAAAACCTACTGGTGCAATTTATCCGTAATTTTAGTTGATTGATAGACTACTCTTTTTATGATGGGAATTATAATTGATTAATATTTTTATTTTTATCTATCTAAGTCTATATATAACTTTCATATACATAGATTGAGGAAGTGACTCAAACATCACCAAACCACTTCCATCGGTTCATCACCCATCAACACACTTGGCCCGTCATCACTCGACCTCTCACCACCGGAGAACCACCATAACTTCCGGTAATCATCAAAACCACTAACCACTTGCCATTTTAAAAATATCATCTATCACCTAAACTATCTTTTACTCTATACATATGCAAATTGATCACAACACCCATTTCGATTCATGATTTTTTTTTTCTATGTGATCTTCCAACCGCCACTTACATCACCACCTTCTTTCACTACCATCTACCACCACTAACCACCATTTTCCGTCACCTTATATATATATATATATATATATATATATATATATATATATATATATATATATATATATATATATATATATATATATATATATTCTTTCCTTTTTCTTCTTCTTGTTTCGTTCACGAATAATCCAACATCATCAACCCTCGTCAACTATGGCTGCCCTTCACGCCTTTGTTTTTCTATCTTGTTGAACACCACTACCTTGACTATTCTGTTCTTCGACTACTAACCAAGAATATTTAAAACCCAAATATTGAACAACTGTTTCCTATTTTTAATGATTGACGACAAGAAAACATCACCCATGACCACCACTAAACCGCCACTCTCTCTTCTATCTCTCCTTTCTCTTTCTGTTTTGGAAACGTGAACAACCAACCACTTAATTGCCACCACCTTCATTAATCAAACCCTTACATATAGCTGCAAATCACCTCCTACTGCTGCTGTAAGTTACTACTACTACAGCTACTATTTTCGGTTACAATTGAAGAAATGAAACCGAAATAAATTAATAAAGATGATGAGGTGATTAGGGATGATGATAGATTAAAGTTTGGCACGTTCCTTTCAATTCTTTTTGGCCGACAAAACAGCCCCACACATACCACTAGTACTGGCTATTTGTTTTTCGATTAGCTGTATTTTTTTTTTATTTCAATCATGCTGTATGACAGCCCATCAAGCAACTAAGCCCAACTTTGTTTGTGACATACCAATCCATTAAAGACGGCCCAGTAAGCAGCCCAGTACCTTCCCCACACAACGAATGTTGCTATTCACGGTATTTTATTTATGTTTAGGATTAAACAGGGAGAAGATGATACGGTATGATGAAACGAGATGATGATTAAAATAATGATAAGGAATATGATTACGGGAATGATTATGATACTAATGAAGTTACGTAAGAATGATGATGATGAGACCAAGAGATAAAGTGATGTTAAGTGAAGATATTACAGTAATGACGAGATGATGTTAATACGTATAAGATAGTTGATGATGATGATGTTGTTATTGAATAATAATGATGAAGGTTAAGTTAATGATGATGAGCGACTCGTGATAATGATTGAAGATGATGAGGAAATAATGAAAGCCATAATGAAGATGTTCGAGAATATGATATAGTTGATGTTATAGATATAAATATCATGATGATTATGATACGCGTATGATTATGATTATGATTATAATCATGATTATGATGAAAGAGTCGAAAGTGATATGTGTTACAATAGGATGATGATGATGATCATGATAACATGATGATAATAACATGAATTAATGGTGACACATGATGGTATATATATTTCTCCTATTTATTTATTTATTTATTTATTTATTATTATTATTATTACTATTATTATTATCAAAATTATTATTATAATTATAATTATTATATTTTAGTATTATTATTATCATTATCATTTTTATTAAAAGTATCATTTTAATTAAAAATTATCAAAATTATCATTTTATTAAAATATCATTATTATTAAAACTATCATGCTTATTAAAAATTTATGATTTTTATTATTATTAGCAAATATTATTTTAAGCATTATTATCCCTATTATGGTTTTTATTGTAAAAATAATACCATTTTTTATATATATATATATAGTATTATTATTATTATTTATACCAAATAAATATTAAGTTATATGTATTATATTTATTATATATATTAATTATCCATAAATTAGTTAATTGAAATAGTTTATTAAGTAATTGATATATTAATATTAAGAACTTAAGTTAATAAATATTTATTTATTTATTAACAAGATAGAAAATGAAAATATAAAGTATATTACTAATAATAATACATAAACTTATTTGATTACAATTATATGTATTAATAAGTATATATAATTGATATAGGTTCGTGAATACGAGGCCAACCCTGCATTGTTCAATATAGTCATATGTATTTTTACTACAAAATACAATTGGTGAGTTTCATTTGCTCCCTTTTTAATTGCTTTTGCAATATATATTTTTGGGCTGAGAATACATACGCTGCTTTTATAAATGTTTACGAGATAGACACAAGTACTTAAAATATATTCTACGTTGAGTTGTACCACCCTGCATATCTTCCCTAATAGCTTGGTAACTACTATTTACATGTGGTATTGTAAACGCGAATCCTGTTGATAGATCTATCGGGCCTGACAACCCCAACCGGACTGGACGACCAGTATTCAACGGTTGCACAGTACTTCGTTTCGGTGACTACACTTGGTACGGTGTAGTGAGATTTCATAATAAAGGGAATATGCGACGTTGATTAAATGTTAAGTATGGTTACCAAGTGCTCAACCACTTAGAATGCTTTACATACACTTGCGAGTGTATTATGTTTATGATTATGAAATCTTGTGATCTATTAATATATTGAAATGATTGTTAAGATAAACTTATGAACTCACCAACCTTTTGGTTGACACTTTTAAGCATATTTATTCTCAGGTATATAAGAAGTCTTCCACTGTGCATTTGCTCATATTACTTGGAGTCATTTCTGCATATTTAAGATCAGTACCTCGCAATGGGACCAGGTGTGATGACTTCGTCCAGGTGGATAAGGACGGGTCTTTACAGTTGGTATCAGAGCGTTGGTCCTAGTGAACCAGGTCTTGCATTAGTGTGTCTAACTGATAGTTGTTAGGATGCATTAGCGAGTCTGGACTTCGACCTTAGCTGCATATTATACGTATTATTTATCATTCCTAGTGGAAAATTACCTGCTTATCATTCTTAAGTCTAGACACGACTTCCTGCACTTATTTAATAGATAATTTACAGATAAATTCGTATCTTAGCGTATCTGCTAATTCATATCTTAGCATATCTGTTACTTTAGACTTTATCTGACACGTTTCCTTAAATCCTTTAGTAATCTACGGGATCTTCTATACTATGTATAGATATTCTATATCCAAAAATCATCTAAATCGAAAAATCCTTTATTCGATCGTACGCAATGGAACTCACCATTAGATCAAGTCCCTCGGATTCCGATATAGAGTCCCACTCCAGCCCCGGAAGCAGCGTCACCAGAATGAATCAATCAATCAGCCATCCCCAATTCATCTGATGGGTTCGTAGTCGACTTAACCAATGGAGACAAGAAGAAGGCGATCCTTTCCACCCACCAACCTGCACCCTCGGCGAAGAACCTGAAGCACTCATCGGCGAACCAATCTGAAACACCATTTTCACCCCCATTTCCTGAATATCTCGCCACGATTATATTCTATCCACAATTCTAAACCTTATTCATCCACTCGTTCCAACCGACAATCATTCCGGAATAATAAAAGAAGTCAACAAACTTCGCGCTCGAAAAATAAATTTGGAGAATATGGTGCAAAATTTACCAGCTTCAGCAACATCACCGGTACCAACAGTACCATCAGCAACATCACCAGTATCATCAGCAATCCATGCCTCAACATCTCATTCTGTACCTCAAGCATAATCATCGTTCCACATGATGTTCTACCTCATTTATATTCGTTCGACATGACAATTATATAATCCCAAAGTTTTAGAGATTATTCATTCTAGTTCCAACCAAAAACCAAATGAGTTTAATATCATATTAACTCATTAAATCTATGATTATATCTGAAGAAAATATATATGTATATATATATTTTTTTCATAACGATTGTAATTAAAAATTCTTTTGTACAAACTGTTAATGGTGAAAATATTTTAACGGGTAGGTAATACCCGAGGAATATTTAGATTTCACATTAATAAGTTACACTGTACATTCTTCGAATCTGATTCAACAGTCATTTACTATCCTATTTACAACCACCGATATACGTATCCGTTCACCAAAGAATAACCATTTTCATCCAATTTCATATTTGGATTTTGATTTACCAGAATCCAACAAGTGGCATAATGAAGAAAACATTGGACAAAATAAAATTTGTTAGAAACAAACAAATTAACTATGAGAAATTTTGTTAAGAATCCACGCTAACTGTTCCTAGCTAACTGTTAATTCCGTATTACTTTTTATTTATCACAATTTATTTATCGCATTTTATTTATCGCAATTTAATTATCGCTATTTTATTTATCGTCATTTAATTTCTGTTATTTACTTTACGCACTTTATTTATTGTCATTTAATTTCTGTTATTTATTTTACGCACTTTAAATATCGGGACACGTATACAAGGTTTTGACATATCATATCGACGCATCTATATATATTATTTGGAATAACCATAGATACTCTATATGCAGTAATGCGGGAGTTAGCTATACAGGATTGAGGTTGATTCTACAATAATATATATAGTTTGAGTTGTGATCGAGTCTGAGACGTATACGGGTCATGATACGTATTAATTAATTCTAATATTATATATTAAACTATATATGAATTATTGGACTGTAACTGTGGACTATCGACTGTGGACTAATAATATTGAACAATTAAAATGAATTAAAATATTGATTATAACATATGAAACTAAACATTTCTTCAAGTTTGCCACTTGATTTTATCTTAAACCTCACTTGTATCTTGACGATTACAGTCTGCGTTCAAAGCTTTCGTAATTCATGAAAACACCTCAATCGAGAGGACGAACCAACCGCACTTCATCTACAGAAGAAAAGATTGATGCATATAGTTATGCACCTGAAAAAAAAAACTCTCGGAAACTGAGTAATCGTTTAACACGTAGATGTGCTAATTCTTTTAGTGTTATTATTACCCAAAATAAATTGGTAACCCCTTTCAAAGTAGCAAATTTTGTCACAGCTCCAGCAAGTCAACTTTGACCTTTCGTCCGAAATTATATACCTCTTCGTGCTATCTATATTTCATTATATTGGAAACTTCTGTAAAGTCCAAGTATAAATTATGAATGAATTGTGGAGAAGTGTTGGGAACTGAAGCATGAGTTAGTATAATATAATGCACTTGGCCAACGTAATTATATTACAGTAAGTCATGCTGAGTTTCTAATGGAACATGATTCACAGATCATATTATCATCATGTGCCATGTTACATAACTCTTTCATTCTACATAACCTCCGAACATATCAAGAAGTATATATTGTTGATAGTTTTATCTTCAGTAATTTTGATAAATTTGAAAATCGAATCGTGCTATTACGTTCCTTCCTGCTTAGAACATTATAATCATTCGAAACTCTATATCTACAAATTCTGGACCATTATTCGCTTAACTTGAAGTCGGGAAGATAAAACAAAAGCATAAAGCTTCAAAATATAAGAGAAAATATGATGCCCAATAACAACACAAGAAAATTACAAACCGTGTATATCAATGTTTATCGCAACATAAAGACACGGGAGAATTAAAAACACTATAACCCCAAGGGCAAAGTAGAAGAAAACAGATTCCTCCGGTGAAAGTTGTAAAAGAAGAAATATTTGTTGTTATAGTAAGGATAAGAACAGGGATTAGAACTGGATTAAGCATATACCCAATCTTTGGAAAAATAGATTAAGAAAGAAGTTATAAGGGTGATGAAAATAATGGAACGGAAGAGGTGAATTTATAGTGAAATACTAGACGTAGCAATCGGGACAGATCATCGCAATTAATTAAAGAGATCCTAATTTCCTTAAATCTCGAAGAATCAGATATTATAGATTTCCAAGATTTTCTTTTAAATCTCTTGAATTTCAGAAATCAACCATATCTACATCAAAAGATTTAACGGAACACTATTTACTCATCTTACTCTTTCTGATAACTTCGTTCGTACCCTTCGAATAATCGAATTAATTTATCCTTATTACTCAATAGTAATAATACTCTATTTAACAAGCTCATATTCGTCATGAAAACATTATTAGTGTTAGCCATGACCACCTCACTCAAATTTCGGGACAAAATTTATTTAACGGGTAGGTACTGTAACGACCCAAAAATTTCCGACCAAATTTAAACCAAACTCTCGATACGATATTAGATTTTCAACACGATAAGCTAAGTCTGATAGGTTGAGTCTCAAAAAAATTTTTGAACTGTTCCATATATTCATTTGACCTTCGACTGTTCTCGACGATTCACGAACATTTCATGTAAATAAATATGGTTAATCTAAAAATTTGGAATTTTTCCGAAGACTTTTATCCGCCACTAATTTCAAATAATGCACGATACACAGTCCATGAAAACTGACGGCTGATTTATATTCTAAGAGGGCTGCTAGTTCTTTAATCACATGTTCTTATTGTTATATTATATTATAATTAATAATTGATATTCTATTATAATCTATATCCAAGTATATGCATACAAAACCTACTGGTGCAATTTATCCGTAATTTTAGTTGATTGATAGACTACTCTTTTTATGATGGGAATTATAATTGATTAATATTTTTATTTTTCTCTATCTAAGTCTATATATAACTTTCATATACATAGATTGAGGAAGTGACTCAAACATCACCAAACCACTTCCATCAGTTCATCACCCATCAACACACTTGGCCCGTCATCACTCGACCTCTCACCACCGGAGAACCACCATAACTTCCGGTAATCATCAAAACCACTAACCACTTGCCATTTTAAAAATATCATCTATCACCTAAACTATCTTTTACTCTATACATATGCAAATTGATCACAACACCCATTTTGATTCATGATTTTTTTTCTATGTGATCTTCCAACCGCCACTTACATCACCACCTTCTTTCACTACCATCTACCACCACTAACCACCATTTTCCGTCACCTTTTATATATATATATATATATATATATATATATATATATATATATATATATATATATATATATATATATATATATATATATATATATATATATATATATATTCTTTCCTTTTTCTTCTTCTTGTTTCGTTCACGAATAATCCAACATCATCAACCCTCGTCAACTATGGCTGCCCTTCACGCCTTTGTTTTTCTATCTTGTTGAACACCACTACCTTGACTATTCTGTTCTTCGACTACTAACCAAGAATATTTAAAACCCAAATATTGAACAACTGTTTCCTATTTTTAATGATTGACGACAAGAAAACATCACCCATGACCACCACTAAACCGCCACTCTCTCCTCTATCTCTCCTTTCTCTTTCCGTTTTGGAAACGTGAACAACCAACCACTTAATCGCCACCACCTTCATTAATCAAACCCTTACATATAGCTACAAATCACCTCCTACTGCTGCTGTAAGTTACTACTACTATAGCTACTATTTTCGGTTACAATTGAAGAAATGAAACCGAAATAAATTAATAAAGATGATGAGGTGATTAGGGATGATGATAGATTAAAGTTTGGCACGTTCCTTTCAATTATTTTTGGCCGACAAAATAGCCCCACACATACCACTAGTACTGGCTATTTGTTTTTCGATTAGCTGTATTTTTTTTTTTATTTCAATCATGCTGTATGACAGCCCATCAAGCAACTAAGCCCAACTTTGTTTGTGACATACCAATCCATTAAAGACGGCCCAGTAAGCAGCCCAGTACCTTCCCCACACAACGAATGTTGCTATTCGCGGTATTTTATTTATGTTTAGGATTAAACAGGGAGAAGATGATACGGTATGATGAAACGAGATGATGATTAAAATAATGATAAGGAATATGATTACGGGAATGATTATGATACTGATGAAGTTACGTAAGAATGATGATGATGAGACCAAGAGATAAAGTGATGTTAAGTGAAGATATTACAGTAATGACGAGATGATGTTAATACGTATAAGATAGTTGATGATGATGATGTTGTTATTGAATAATAATGATGAAGGTTAAGTTAATGATGATGAGCGACTCGTGATAATGATTGAAGATGATGAGGAAATAATGAAAGCCATAATGAAGATGATCGAGAATATGATATAGTTGATGTTATAGATATAAATATCATGATGATTATGATACGCGTATGATTATGATTATGATTATAATCATGATTATGATGAAAGAGTCGAAAGTGATATGTGTTACAATAGGATGATGATGATGATCATGATAACATGATGATAATAACATGAATTAATGGTGACACATGATGGTATATATATTTCTCCTATTTATTTATTTATTTATTTATTTATTATTATTATTACTATTACTATTATTATTATCAAAATTATTATTATAATTATAATTATTATATTTTAGTATTATTATTATCATTATCATTTTTATTAAAAGTATCATTTTAATTAAAAATTATCAAAATTATCATTTTATTAAAATATCATTATTATTAAAACTATCATGCTTATTAAAAATTTATGATTTTTATTATTATTAGCAAATATTATTTTAAGCATTATTATCACTATTATGGTTTTTATTGTAAAAATAATACCATTTTTTTATATATAGTATTATTATTATTATTATTTATACCAAATAAATATTAAGTTATATGTATTATATTTATTATATATATTAATTATCCATAAATTAGTTAATTGAAATAGTTTATTAAGTAATTGATATATTAATATTAAGAACTTAAGTTAATAAATATTTATTTATTTATTAACAAGATAGAAAATGAAAATATAAAGTATATTACTAATAATAATACATAAACTTATTTGATTACAATTATATGTATTAATAAGTATATATAATTGATATAGGTTCGTGAATCCGAGGCCAACCCTGCATTGTTCAATATAGTCATATGTATTTTTACTACAAAATACAATTGGTGAGTTTCATTTGCTCCCTTTTTAATTGCTTTTGCAATATATATTTTTGGGCTGAGAATACATACGCTACTTTTATAAATGTTTACGAGATAGACACAAGTACTTAAAATATATTCTACGTTGAGTTGTACCACCCTGCATATCTTCCCTAATAGCTTGGTAACTACTATTTACATGTGGTATTGTAAACACGAATCCTGTTGATAGATCTATCGGGCCTGACAACCCCAACCGGACTGGACGACCAGTATTCAACGGTTGCACAGTACTTCGTTTCGGTGACTACACTTGGTACGGTGTAGTGAGATTTCATAATAAAGGGAATATACGACGTTGATTAAATGTTAAGTATGGTTACCAAGTGCTCAACCACTTAGAATGCTTTACATACACTTGCGAGTGTATTATGTTTATGATTATGAAATCTTGTGGTCTATTAATATATTGAAATGATTGTTAAGATAAACTTATGAACTCACCAACCTTTTGGTTGACACTTTTAAGCATATTTATTCTCAGGTATATAAGAAGTCTTCCGCTGTGCATTTGCTCATATTACTTGGAGTCATTTCTGCATATTTAAGATCAGTACCTCGCAATGGGACCAGGTGTGATGACTTCGTCCAGGTGGATAAGGACGGGTCTTTACATCCACCACCCTAAAGACCACTTCACCCTTATTCTTAATTCCTTTAATTTTTTATGAACTGCCATAAAACCAACTGCTAAGCCGTTGTATGGTGCTATCATTATATTTTTTTTTTCTTTCGATGCCATGAACCCACAAAAGCTGCTCAACTCAATTATATTTTGTTACAAAAATTAACTGCTTTTAAGTGCTTTTACTTGCTGGTCGACAATCCCTATACAAATAGCCCTACTTGGAATATTAAAGGATATGGTGGATAATAAAGTTATTCATTTTAAACAAGACCCTTGGATACTATCGTCGGTATATTTTTTTTTTGTTGTTTCTCTGGTTCAACGCAACACCATACCCCAATTGGTTGGTTGAATCAAGGTATTCGGATCCAATATATTTTTGGGCCTATTAATCCAACAAACCGATCCTACTGTTGCTTCCGTTTGATTTTGGTCCGTATCTATGTGTATGTTGTTGGGCCCAAAAATCTACTCGTTACTGCTGTACATCGATGATGTAGTAAACAAGATGATTCATAGCTGCTACAGCTTATTTGGTGTCTACCTTCTTTTCTGTCTAAAAGTCACGAAACAAAAATGATGATAATACAAGAAGATGTTGAATAATATGATAACATAAAATTATGATAATAAGTGATGATATTAGGAAGGTGACTATGTGAGGATGATCAGAGTAAGACGATGATTAGATGATTGGTTTGGTGCTGAGGGTTATGATGATATAGTTATGATCATGATAGATGATCACGTTGATGTTAGATGATACGGTAATGAATTTGATGTTGATGACGATATACGAACGTATGAAAAAGATATTAAGGATACATGAACACAATAATTAAAATGATGCTAAGTGGATTAGGAATAGGATGATGATGAAATATGATGGTGGTTAATAAGATGATAAGTTGATAATAACTGAAGTACGATTCTGTGATAAAATTTATAATGATGTTAAGTAATAAAGAAGGAAACAGAATAGATGGGTTAAATAGAATTTAACTGGGAATTAAATCAGATGATAAGAAATAGTGGAATGGATGGGTCTGTGGTAAGGGAACGAAAGGTCATGGGTTCGAGTCCCGGCGAGTGCATTATTTTTATTGAGCTTCTCTTCAAAGGTTGTAACTTATTATTATTATTATTATTATTATTATTAATATTATTATTATTATTATTATTATTATTATTATTATTATTATTATTATTATTATTATTATTATTATTATTATTATTATTATTATTAAGTACTAATTATTAAGTATTGTATTAGTAAGTATTAAGTACTATTATTAATATATAAGTATTATTATTAATACCATTATTATTATCATTATAAAAATTATTATTTTTATAAATATTATAATTATTAGTATTATTAGTAACACTATTATCATTTTTAATCAAAATTTATAAAATTATCATTTAGGTTATTATTAGTATAGATATTATTATTAATACTATTATTATCATCATTATTACTTTCATATTAACAATATTATTATAACAAATAAATATTCTCTATATAAGAGTATGTTATTTACAACTACCTCAATACATCAAATTATATATATTAAAATTATTTATATAAATATTTACATATAACAAATTGTTGATTCTTGAGATAATATTAATCATATGTATATATATAAAAAAAAATACAAAACATTAACTATATTAAATATATACAAGTTAAATATATAAGTTATATACTTTAAGATATAATATATAAATTTATTCGAATATGATTATATGTATTAATATACACATAAATGATATAGGTTCGTGAGTCCAAGGTCAACCCTGCATTGTTCAATATAGTCATATGTATTTTTACTACAAAATACATTAGGTGAGTTCATTTGATTCCCTTTTACTCTTTACATTTTTGGGACTGAGAATACATGTGCTACTTTTACAACTGCTTTATTAAATGTTTTTGAAATACATTTTGAACTGCGAATACATGAAATGCTTTTATAAATGTTTGACGAGATAGACACAAGCAAAACATTCCTCGAATGAATTATGTGGACGTGATAATTGCCACCATTGAATTATGTGGACGTGATAATTGCCACAATTGATATGAATATTTTTCCCCTGATTATTATTGTTTGGTAACCTAAGAATTAGGGAACATCACTAATTTTGAGAATTAGTGCACGCCTAATTGACGCGAATCCTAAAGGTAGCTACCGGGTTTAACACCCCCACCCAGAATGTTCACTAGACGGAAGGGCTAGTGGGCGTGGTGTTTAGTACTTCGAAGTTTATATGATTATTATACAGACGAGATGTTCTGTTTTGGGGATATTATTATGCACATTATATGTTAAGGTCGGTTACCAAGCCAAGCTATGAAAGTAAAGTGAATGTTATGTATCGAGAGAATGATTTTTATACACAGGTTATGTGTATGTTATTTTTGTACACGGAATATGTGTACGGTTACTATGATTTATGAAAAATGGATTTCGTACACGAGAAATGTGTACTATATTTAAAAGATATCGCATGTACATTACAGGTGGGTATAGGATTCTAGCCCATTTGTACCATGCATCATTTAAATCTTATGGTCTATCAAAATGATAAATATTTACTGTTTATGATAAACTTATGAACTCACCAATCTTTTGATTGACACTTGAAAGCATGTTTATTCTCAGGTATGAAAGAAATCTTTCGCTGTGCATTTGCTCATTTTAGAGATATTACATGGAGTCATTCATGACATATTTCAAAAGACGTTGCATTCGAGTCGTTGAGTTCATCAAAATTATTATTAAGTCAATTATAGTTGGATGTATTATGAAATGGTATGCATGCCGTCAACTTTCATTGTAATGAAACTTTGTCTTTTAAAAACAAATGCAATGTTTGTAAAATGTATCATATAGAGGTCAAGTGCCTCGCGATGTAACCAAATGTAATGTATTTGTCCAGATGGATTAGGACGGGTCACGTCATAACACCCGACACCCTAAATACTATATTATCATTAAGAATAATAATACTTAAAGTCGCCTCTACTTCCCGAAACATATCGATCTCCCCCAGTATCATTAAATTACTATTTAAATATAATAAAATAATTCCCCACTTTTCGGGATGTTACGTTATATCTCAACTCCAAACACGAAGAAGGGTTTAGTCCACAGGCGCTGATAATGCTAAAAACGAACATATATTTCATAGCATTATTCCTCAAGAAAGACAAGATTTTAGTTGCAATTGTTCTATTTACAAGTGATATTCGTTTAAATAATAAAAGGTGAAGACAAAAGACAGATTCAACGAATTGAAGACGCAAACGACCAAAAAGCTCAAAAGTACAAAAGACAATCAAAAAGGTTCCAATTATTGATAAGAAACGTCTCGAAATTACAAGAGTACAAGATTCAAAATGCAAAGTACAAGATATTAAATTGTACGCAAGGACGTTCGAAAATCCGGAACCGGGACCAGAGTCAACTCTTAACGCTCGACGCAACGGACTAAAAATTACAAGTTAACTATGTATATAAATATAATATAATATATAATTAATTATATTAATTATATATATATTATATTTATAAATAAAAACCGTCGGTAGAGAAAGACTCCAAGGGACTGAGCTGTAATTTCATTCTCCGCGACTCGCGGAGTTTGAAGGCCAAAATGGCCGCGAGTCGCGGAGCCCCCAGTTTTGAAACTCCCTATAAAGCAAACCGAATTCTGATCATTTTCATCATCTTTTTCTTCTTCTTCTCATACGTAAATTATATATATATATTTATAATTTATATTTTAATTTTAATTATAATTCTAATAATAAAGGTATGTTAGCGAATATTCTAAGGGTGTAAGTCGAAATTCTGTCCGTGTAACGCTACGCTATTTTTAATCATTGTAAGTTATGTTCAACCTTTTTACATTAATGTCTCGTAGCTAAGTTATTATTATGCTTATTTAAAACAAAGTAATCATGATGTTGGGCTAATTACTAAAATTGGGTAATTGGGCTTTGTACCATAATTGGGGTTTGGACAAAAGAACGACACTTGTGGAAATTAGACTATGGGCTATTAATGGGCTTTATATTTGTTTAACTAAATGATAGTTTGTTAATGTTAATATAAAGATTTACAATTGGGCGTCCCTATAAATTACCATATACACTCAATCGGACACGATGGGCGGGGTATTTATATGTACGAATAATCGTTCATTTAACCGGACACGGAAATGGATTAATAGTTAATAAACTTGTTGAAACAGGGGTGAATTACATTCAAGGGTAATTGGTGTAATTGTTAACAAAGTAGTAAAACCTTGGTTTACACGCAGTCGATAACCTGGTGTATTCATTAAACAAAGTATTAAAACCTTGTTACAATTCGAATCCCCAAATAGTTGGAATATTTAACTTCGGGTATAAGAATAATTTGACGAGGACACTCGCATTTTATATTTATGACTGATGGACTGTTATGGACAAAAACCAGACGGACATATTAAATAATCCAGGACAAAGGACAATTAACCCATGGGCATAAAACTAAAATCAACACGTCAAACATCATGATTACGGAAGTTTAATTAAGCATAATTCTTTTATTTCATATTTAATTTCCTTTATTTTATATTTAATTGCACTTCTAATTATCGCACTTTTATTTATTGTTATTTAATTGCACTTTTAATTATCGTCCTTTTTAATTATCGCAAGTTTATTTTATCGTACTTTTATTATTCGCAATTTCATTATCGTTATTTACTTTACGCTTTAATTTAAGTCTTGTATTTATTTTTAATATTTTACATTTGGTTTTAACTGCGACTAAAGTTTTAAAATCGATAAACCGGTCAGCAAACGGTAAAAACTCCCCTTTATAATAATAATATTACTTATATATATATATATATTTGTATTTTTATAAAAGTAAACTAATATAGCGTTAAGCTTTGTTTAAAGATTTCCCTGTGGAACGAACCGGACTTACTAAAAACTACACTACTTTACGATTAGGTACACTGCCTATAAGTGTTGTAGCAAGGTTTAAGTATATCCATTCTATAAATAAATAAATATCTTGTGTAAAATTGTATCGTATTTAATAGTATTTCCTGCTAAAATTAATAACTATTTTATATACACCCCGCTGCACATCAAGTATTTTTGGCGCCGCTGCCGGGGACATCTCTTAAAAGCCGAAAGCGCAACACTAATATAAAAAAAAAAAAAAATTTAGTTAACTTTTATTAAAATTCGTTTTTGTAAAAATACGTTTTAATTATTCAAAAATATAAAAAGAAAAACAAAAATATAAGTATTTTTAAGATTTTGTTAAATATTTAAGTTTTATAAGTTTCTTTATTTTTATTTTAGTGTATAAAAATATAAGTTTTATTTAAATATCTTTTATTTATATAAAAACAGAAAACAAAAAATAAAAAAAAATAAATAAAGAAAAACGCGTCGAATTTAAATAAGCTGTCATCTGAATTTCTGAACCCCGCGAGTCGCGGGGTTTGATGCATTAAATACCGCAAGTCGCGGAGTAATTCTGACACCGACAGAAACCCTAATCCTGCATTTATTACGGATTATTATTAATTATTATTATTATTAACCCTAATTATTATTATTATTATAATTAGTTTTAGTTTAATTTAAGTTTTATTTAATTTATATTTTAGTTTTTTAAGTTTAATTAAATTGTAAAATTAATAGTTTAATAAAATAAATAATATAAAAATAATATTTTTATAAAAATTGTACTTTTTACAACTTTTTGTATATTTTTATATTTTTTCCCTTTTTAATCGTTGTAGCGTAATATTTGTATTTTTTCGCTCATATTTAATTTTAAACTTAGTTTTTGCCATAGTCATTTTTACTCCTAGATTTTTAGGCTTTGCCGTAGAATTCCTTAAGTGCTTTTTCTTTAGACTAAGATTTACGTACTTTAGAATTTTGCGACGTTTTTTTTTTAAGTTTTAGTTTCTTTTTAAGTTATTTCCATTTGGGATTTAGTTTCTCCTGTAAGCTTTAATATTTTTAGACGACTTTTACCTATGTATCAATTATCATTTCAATTAGTAATTTCAATTTGCGATTATAATTTTAAGTTAGTTGTAGTAATAAGGTTAGGTTAGTCAAGTATTTTTAAGTTTTTATAAGTTTCTTTTATTTTTCCGTCACCTTTTATTTTTCAACCATTTTTCTTTTTCGACCTTTTTCGACGAACTCGTTTTCTTTCTTATTTCTCGCTATTCTAGTTTTAGGACATAGATTTTTATTCTACTTCTTATCTAAATTTCTTAAAATTACGAAAATTTATTTTGAGTGGTTAAATTGATGGACATCAAAATTTTCTGGTTCGTAGTAATAGTTGGATTTGTACGTGGACCGGGTTATTGGAGCCAAACAGTCCTCAATTATATTGAGACCAAACGAATCCTGCCCCTCTGCTGCATCTTTTGGCTATTCAAAACGTGGGCAAAATCAGAAAAGTCTATTGATTGGATAACTTATTATAATTTTTCTTTCCTTTTACTAATAGGATATTCAGTGAATGCACCGAGCAAGACGTTCATCACCTTTTGTACGTTCACCACCTGTAACTAGATCAAGACATTTAGCAAATATAACCGCCGTTGATTTTTCTTTAGAATCGTCATCCAGTCGACCAAGTACTTCAGTTCAAATTTCCGATAATCCATTTTTTGAACCCGACCTCACAATTGAGAATCCGGAGAATATTCAGGAACGGTTCGTAGATCCTGAACCATTAAACTTTCCTCCGGAGCCACCAATCATTCAAACAGAGATTGTTGAGGAACGAACCATTAAATCAGAATCATCTAGTGATAACGATTCAACAAATTCAATTATGGATAATCTGGAACCTTTAAGTATGGAAGACCGAATGAGAGCTAAACGCACTGGCCAAGGTCACGCAATTACTCATCCAGACTTTAATGCGCCAGATTATGAAATCAAAGGACAAATTCTACACATGGTGACTAATCAATGCCAATTTAGTGGTGCGCCGAAGGAAGATCCAAATGAACATCTACGTACCTTTAATAGGATCTGCACACTATTTAAAATCCGAGAAGTGGAGGATGAACAGATATATCTCATGTTATTTCCCTGGACTTTAAAGGGAGAAGCCAAAGATTGGTTGGAATCGTTACCTGAAAGGGCGATCGATACATGGGATGTTTTAGTTGACAAATTTCTTAAACAATTCTTTCCTGCATCTAAAGCCGTAAGACTTCAAGCAGAAATTGTTACGTTCACACAGAAACCAAATGAAACTCTATATGAGGCTTGGACTAGATATGGAAAATTGTTAAGAGGATGTCCGCAACATGGTTTAGACACCTGTCAAATAGTACAAATATTCTACCAAGGATGCGACATCACTACAAGAAAAGACATAGATATAGTAGCTGGTGGTTCTATTATGAAGAAAACCGAAACTGATGCTTAAAAAATTATTGATAACACTGCTTCCCACTCACATGAGTGGCACCAAGAAAAAGACATCGTTAGATCATCTAAAGCAGCTAGAGCCGATTCTAGCCATGACTTAGATTCCATTTCCGCAAAGATAGATGCTGTGGAAAGACGAATGGAAAAGATGACTAAAGATATTCACTCAATACGAATTAGTTGTGAGCAGTGTGGAGGACCACATTTGACAAAAGATTGTCTCAGTATTGAATTAACAATGGAACAAAGAGAGAATATTTCATACATAAACCAAAGGCCTGGAAATAATTATCAGAATAATTATCAACCGCCAAGACCGATTTACAATCAAAACCAGAATTATAACAGAAATATTCCATACAACAACCAACAAGGTCCTACCAATCAACAAGTATCCAATAATACTTATAATCAGCAAAGACCTAATTTTCAAAACAAACCACCACAACAAACTGATGATAAAAAGCCAAATTTAGAAGATATGATGACGAAGCTAGTTGAAACTCAAACGCAATTTTTCACATCTCAAAAACAAACCAATGAACAAAATGCTCAAGCATTTAGAAATCAACAAGCTTCTATTCAAAATCTGGAACAAGAAGTAAGTAACTTAGCAAGGTTAATAGGTGAAAGAAAACCGGGAAGTCTACCTAGTGATACAAATGCTAACCCCCGAAATGAAACAGCTAAAGCTATTACCACAAGAAGTGGTACAACACTTAAACCACCTGAAATACCTGTAACTTCTGATAAAGCTATTCCTACTCCACAAGAACCACAACCTGATCAAGATAATGAAAAAGAACCGGTAGTTGAAAAGGTTAATGAAGATAACACAGTTAAGGATAAACCTTATGTTAAACCATACCAACCACCACTTCCTTACCCGAGTAAAATGAAGAAAGAGAAACTTGAAGCCGAGCAATCCAAATTCTTGGATATGTTTAAACAGATAAATGTAAATCTTCCTTTCATTGATGTGATTTCAGGAATGCCTAGATATGCTAAATTCTTGAAAGATCTAATTTCAAATAGAAAGAAAATGGAAGAACTCTCGGCTGTTACTATGAATGCTAATTGTTCAGCAGTGTAGTGACCCGAACTTTTACATGTTTATATATATTAATTGAGATTGATATTTACATGATTAAATGTTTCCAACATGTTAAGCAATCAAACTTGTTAAGACTTGATTAATTGAAATATGTTTCATATAGACAATTGACCACCCAAGTTGACCGGCGATTCACGAACGTTAAAACTTGTAAAAACGACTTGACGATATATATATGGATATACATATGGTTAACATGAGATTATGATAAGTAAGTATCTCCATAAGTATATTAACAATGAGTTATATACATATAAACAAGACTACTAACTTAAGGATTTCGAAACGAGACATATATGTAACGATTATCATTGTAACGACATTTAAATGTATATATATCATATTAAGATATATTAATATATCATAATATCATGATAATATAATAATTTAACATCTCATTAGATATAATAAACAATGGGTTAACAACATTAATTGAGATCGTTAACTTAAAGGTTTCAAAACAACACTTACATGTAACGACTAACGATGACTTAACGACTCCGTTAAAATGTATATACATGTAGTGTATTTAGATGTATTAAAATACTTTTGGAGGACTTCAAGACATATATCAAAACACTCATACTTAACGAAAATGGTTACAGTTACTTTCCCATTCTTTTCTTTCATCAAGAATTCTAGTCGTATTCTTACCCGTATTATACACAGCTTCAAAACGTACTTACTATGGGTATATACCAATAGGAACTAGCATGGGATTCCACTCTTGATTATGTCATGTATGACTAATCAATTTTAACTTCTACCATGAGCTAGTCAACTAACTAGAACTCCTTTTAACCCCACTCACCACTCACCAATTAACACTCATCATTCACTCCATTTCACTTCCAAATCTCTTTCTAATTCTCTCTCAACACACCCACACTATTATGAACGTATTTTTCCAGTAGTTAATCATCATCTTCATCAAAAATCACTTCAAGAATCAAGCTATAATCATCATAGGAAGAACACTTCAAGAATACTTCAAAAATCCCTTCAAGTTTACTAATTTACTTCCAAGCTTTCTAATCCATTCCAAGTAATCATCTAAGATCAAGAAACCTTTATTATATACAGTAGGTTATCTTTCTTATTCAAGGTAATATTCATATTCAAACTTTGATTCAATTTCTATAACTATAAACTATCTTAATTCGAGCAAAAATCTTACTTGAACTTGTTTTTGTGTCATGATCCTACTTCAAGAACTTTCAAGCCATCCAAGATCCTTTGAAGCTAGATCATTTCTTGTCACTTCCAGTAGGTTTACCTACTAAACTTGAGGTAGTAATGATGTTCATAACATCATTCGATTCATATATATAAAACTATCTTATTCGAAGGTTTAAACTCGTAATCACTAGAACATAGTTTAGTTAATTCTAAACTTGTTCGCAAACAAAAGTTAATCCTTCTAACTTGACTTTTAAAATTAACTAAACACATGTTCTATATCTATATGATATGCTAACTTAATGATTTAAAACCTGGAAACACGAAAAACACCGTAAAACCGGATTTACGCCGTCGTAGTAACACCGCGGGCTGTTTTGGGTTAGTTAATTAAAAACTATGATAAACTTTGATTTAAAAGTTGTTATTCTGAGAAAATGATTTTTATTATGAACATGAAACTATATCCAAAAATTATGGTTAAACTCAAAGTGGAAGTATGTTTTCTAAAATGGTCATCTAGACGTCGTTCTTTCGACTGAAATGACTACCTTTACAAAAACGACTTGTAACTTATTTTTCCGACTATAAACCTATACTTTTTCTGTTTAGATTCATAAAATAGAGTTCAATATGAAACCATAGCAATTTGATTCACTCAAAACGGATTTAAAATGAAGAAGTTATGGGTAAAACGAGATTGGATAATTTTTCTCATTTTAGCTACGTGAAAATTGGTAACAAATCTATTCCAACCATAACTTAATCAACTTGTATTGTATATTATGTAATCTTGAGATACCATAGACACGTATACAATATTTCGACCTATCATGTCGACACATCTATATATATTTCGGAACAACCATAGACACTCTATATGTGAATGTTGGAGTTAGCTATACAGGGTTGAGGTTGATTCCAAAATATATATAGTTTGAGTTGTGATCAATACTGAGATACGTATACACTAGGTCGTGGATTGATTCAAGATAATATTTATCGATTTATTTCTGTACATCTAACTGTGGACAACTAGTTGTAGGTTACTAACGAGGACAGCTGACTTAATAAACTTAAAACATCAAAATATATTAAAAGTGTTGTAAATATATTTTGAACATACTTTAATATATATGTATATATTGTTATAGGTTCGTGAATCAACCAGTGGCCAAGTCTTACTTCCCGACGAAGTAAAAATCTGTGAAAGTGAGTTATAGTCCCACTTTTAAAATCTAATATTTTTGGGATGAGAATACATGCAGGTTTTATAAATGATTTACAAAATAGACACAAGTACGTGAAACTACATTCTATGGTTGAATTATCGAAATCGAATATGCCCCTTTTTATTAAGTCTGGTAATCTAAGAATTAGGGAACAGACACCCTAATTGACGTGAATCCTAAAGATAGATCTATTGGGCTTAACAAACCCCATCCAAAGTACCGGATGCTTTAGTACTTCGAAATTTATATCATATCCGAAGGGTGTCCCGGAATGATGGGGATATTCTTATATATGCATCTTGTTAATGTCGGTTACCAGGTGTTCACCATATGAATGATTTTTATCTCTATGTATGGGATATGTATTGAAATATGAAATCTTGTGGTCTATTATTATGATTTGATATATATAGGTTAAACCTATAACTCACCAACATCTTTGTTGACGTTTTAAAGCATGTTTATTCTCAGGTGATTATTAAGAGCTTCCGCTGTCGCATACTTAAATAAGGACGAGATTTGGAGTCCATGTTTGTATGATATTGTGTAAAAACTGCATTCAAGAAACTTATTTTGTTGTAACATATTTGTATTGTAAACCATTATGTAATGGTCGTGTGTAAACAGGATATTTTAGATTATCATTATTTGATAATCTACGTAAAACTTTTAAACCTTTATTGATGAAATAAAGGTTATGGTTTGTTTTGAAATGAATGCAGTCTTTGAAAAACGTCTCATATAGAGGTCAAAACCTCGCAACGAAATCAATTAATATGGAACGTTTTTAATCAATAAGAACGGGACATTTCAGTTGGTATCAGAGCGTTGGTCTTAGAGAACCAGAATTTTGCATTAGTGTGTCTTATGTAGTTTGTTAGGATGCATTTGTGAGTCTGGACTTCGACCGTGTTTACTTGAAAAATGATTGCTTAACAAATTTTGTTGGAAACTATATATTTTTAACCTGTGAATATTATGTGATATATTAATCTCTTAACGCGTTTGATATTATGTGATAGATGTCTACCTCTAGAACAAGTCCCATTGACTCACCTAATAATAATGAAGAGTCAAATGTAAATTGGAATGATTCGTGGACTGATTCACAAGTTCCCGAAGAGGAACCGGAAGAAGAGTCGGAACCAGAAGAAGAATCGGAACCGGAAGAAGAATCGGAACCGGATGAAGAAATAGAACCGGTGGGGGAAATAATAAAACGGTTAAGTAAAAGAAAATCCTCAACCAACCGACCAAGGTTAATTATGGTCAATGGTGTTTCCGCTAAGGAAGCAAAATATTGGGAGGATTACCAATTCTCCGATGAATCGGATTCCGACGAGAATTCCGATGATGTTATAGAAATTACCCCAACTGAATTTAAAAAGGCAAAAGAAAATAATAAGGGAAAGGGCATAAAAATAGAGAAATCTAATTCCAACCCCGATGAACTTTATATGTATCGTCAACCCCCGAAGTCCTTAAGTTGTAACAATGACCCGGGAACCTCTAAACCACCAGGTTTTTCTAAACCAATGTGGAAAATAACGGCTCGTATTAGGGGAACATCATATATCCCTAGAAACTTGGGAAAACGAACCAAAACCAAAGAAGAAGAAACAAGCGAGTCGGAATAAGATAGTTGTATTCGTGTGGTGTAATATATGTAATATAGTGTGCTTATGCTTTATGATATATGTAAAAATTGCTTGTATTAATAAGTATTTTTTTTTATGAATCTAACTCTTGTCTATTTTACAGTATAAAAACACAAAATGGATAGACAACCCAATATTTTAAGAGACCTACCCGGAGACATGATTGATGAAATCTTGTCTAGAGTCGGTCAGAATTCCTCGGCACAACTATTTAAGGCGAGATCAGTTTGTAAGACATTCGAAGAACGTTCCAAGAATGATTTGGTTTATAAAAGGCTTTCGTTCGGAAGATGGGGGATATCACATTGGGAAATCCATAAGTTACGATGTGTTTACTTTGACGCATATATTGCGGGGAACCCAAATGCTATTTTACGCAACGGGTTAAGAAATTATTTTGACTCAGTATATCCAAATATAGGACTTCGTGATTTAGAAAAAGCGGCTAACATGCAACATAAAGAAGCATGTTATGCTTACGGGTTAGTAATGTTCGCTTCTCACCAAAGTGAGAACAAGAACATCGGGCTACAACTATTAAACAAAACGTTCCCTCAAGTGACGGAGTCGGTAATTGGGGTAAGAAATGAGGTTTTTAGGTTATTACGAGACTGTTGGTCATTACGTAACCCTCGTCCCTTTGACGACGTTACAACACGCTGTCTTATCAACGGCCATAACGGTTATGTTCCACAAGACCAAGGATGGGAAGTAATCCTAGTAAAACCAGAATGCATGACTTGTTTCTGGACGTATGAATTACGTGTCTTTATTGCCTTTGCTGAACGACTTGTGTACTAGCTAGAATTATCTTCACAACCATATTGTATCAAATTTATTGTGTGCTATATTTCATGCTATATGTAAAATAAGCGGTATTGTAAGTTTGTAAAATATTGTGTAAAAGTTTGAACGCGAAATATTATTATAATCAGTTTTTCATATAGAATTGTAGTAGTTGAATTGTATATTAGCTACTAAGTATGAACTTAACGGGTAGGTACTACCCGAATTTAAACTTATAAAACGCTAATATGAAGAAAAAGCTTTTATAAATGAGTTCATATTATGCTACGAAATACTATTAACTACTCTTAATATTCTGTATGATTAACTTGGTCCATTTAACTATTTTGAAGGAAATGGCACCGACTACTCGACACACCGTGAATATGAATGAAGAGGAATTCCGTACTTTTCTAGCTTCAAACATAGCCGCAGTACAGGCTGCGCTATATACCAACAATAACCTTGGATCTGGCAGTACAGGAAATCGTGTAGGATGCACCTACAAAGAATTCACTGCCTGCAAACCTTTGGAATTTGATGGAACCGAAGGACCGATCGGATTGAAACGGTGGACCGAGAAGGTCGAATCGGTGTTCGCCATAAGTAAGTGTACTGAAGAGGACAAAGTGAAGTACGCTACGCATACCTTTACAGGTTCTGCGTTAACATGGTGGAATACCTATCTAGAGCAAGTGGGACAAGATGATGCGTACGCACTACCGTGGTCAGCATTCAAGCACTTGATGAACGAGAAGTACCGTCCCAGAACCGAGGTCAATAAGCTCAAGACAGAACTTAGAGGGTTACGAACCCAAGGATTTGATATTACCACGTATGAAAGACGATTCACAGAATTGTGCCTATTGTGTCCGGGAACATTCGAAGATGAGGAAGAGAAGATCGACGCGTTTGTGAAAGGATTACCAGAAAGAATCCAAGAAGATATAAGTTCACACGAGCCCGCCTCCATACAACAGGCATGTAGAATGGCTCACAAACTAGTGAACCAGATTGAAGAAAGAATTAAAGAACAGACTGCTGAAGAGGCCAATGTGAAGCAAGTCAAAAGAAAGTGGGAGGAAAACGGTGATAAGAATCACCAATACAATAACAACAGCAATTATAACAATAATCGCAACAACTATCCTAACAATCGCAACATCAATCGCAACTACAACAAACGGCCCAACAACAACAACAACAACAGCAACCACAACAATCATCTTAACAACAATAATAACCGCAACAACAACAACAATCAGAAGCAGCTATGCCAAAGGTGTGAAAAGTATCACTCGGGGTTCTGCACCAAATTTTGCAACAAGTGTAAAAGAAATGGTCATAGCGCGGCGAAGTGTGATGTCTACGGACCAGGGGTTAACAGAACGAAAGGAACAAATGGTGTCGGAACAAGTAATGGCGGAGCAAGTAGTGTCGGAGCAAGTTATGCCAATGTAGTTTGTTATAAATGTGGAAAACCGGGCCACATTATTAGAAATTGCCCGAACCAGGAGAACACGAATGGACAAGGCCGCGGAAGAGTTTTCAATATTAATGCGGCAGAGGCACAGGAAGACCCGGAGCTTGTTACGGGTACGTTTCTTATTGACAATAAATCTGCTTACGTTTTATTTGATTCGGGTGCGGATAGAAGCTATATGAGTAGAGATTTTTGTGCTAAATTAAGTTGTCCATTGACGCCTTTGGATAGTAAATTTTTACTCGAATTAGCAAATGGTAAATTAATTTCAGCAGATAATATATGTCGGAATCGAGAAATTAAACTAGTTAGCGAAACATTTAAGATTGATTTGATACCAGTAGAGTTAGGGAGTTTTGATGTGATAATCGTTATGGACTGGTTGAAAGAAGTGAAAGCAGAGATCGTTTGTTACAAAAATGCAATTCGCATTATACGAGAAAAAGGAAAACCCTTAATGGTGTACGGAGAAAAGGGCAACACGAAGCTACATCTTATTAGTAATTTGAAGGCACAAAAACTAATAAGAAAAGGTTGCTATGCTGTTCTAGCACACGTCGAGAAAGTACAAACTGAAGAAAAGAGCATCAATGATGTTCCCATTGCAAAAGAATTTCCCGATGTATTTCCGAAAGAATTACCGGGATTACCCCCACAGCGATCCGTTGAATTTCAAATAGATCTTGTACCAGGAGCTGCACCAATAGCTCGTGCTCCTTACAGACTCGCACCCAGCGAGATGAAAGAACTGCAAAGCCAATTACAAGAACTTTTAAAGCGTGGTTTCATTCGACCAAGCACATCACCGTGGGGAGCTCCTGTTTTGTTTGTCAAGAAGAAAGATGGTACATTCAGGTTGTGTATCGACTACCGAGAGTTGAACAAACTTACCATCAAGAACCGCTACCCACTACCAAGAATCGACGACTTATTTGATCAACTACAAGGCTCGTCTGTTTATTCAAAGATTGACTTACGTTCCGGGTATCATCAAATGCGGGTGAAAGAAGATGATATTCCAAAGACTGCTTTCAGAACACGTTACGGTCATTACGAGTTTATGGTCATGCCGTTTGGTTTAACTAATGCACCAGCTGTGTTCATGGACCTTATGAACCGAGTGTGTGGACCATACCTTGACAAGTTTGTCATTGTTTTCATTGATGACATACTTATTTACTCAAAGAATGACCAAGAACACGGTGAACATTTGAGAAAGGTGTTAGAAGTATTGAGGAAGGAAGAATTGTACGCTAAGTTTTCAAAGTGTGCATTTTGGTTGGAAGAAGTTCAATTCCTCGGTCACATAGTGAACAAAGAAGGTATTAAGGTGGATCCGGCAAAGATAGAAACTGTTGAAAAGTGGGAAACCCCGAAAACTCCGAAACACATACGCCAGTTTTTAGGACTAGCTGGTTACTACAGAAGGTTCATCCAAGACTTTTCCAGAATAGCAAAACCCTTGACTGCATTAACGCATAAAGGGAAGAAATTTGAATGGAATGATGAACAAGAGAAAGCGTTTCAGTTATTGAAGAAAAAGCTAACTACGGCACCTATATTGTCATTGCCTGAAGGGAATGATGATTTTGTGATTTATTGTGACGCATCAAAGCAAGGTCTCGGTTGTGTATTAATGCAACGAACGAAGGTGATTGCTTATGCGTCTAGACAATTGAAGATTCACGAACAAAATTATACGACGCATGATTTGGAATTAGGCGCGGTTGTTTTTGCATTAAAGACTTGGAGGCACTACTTATATGGGGTCAAAAGTATTATATATACCGACCACAAAAGTCTTCAACACATATTTAATCAGAAACAACTGAATATGAGACAGCGTAGGTGGATTGAATTATTGAATGATTACGACTTTGAGATTCGTTACCACCCGGGAAAGGCAAATGTGGTAGCCGATGCCTTGAGCAGGAAGGACAGAGAACCCATTCGAGTAAAATCTATGAATATAATGATTCATAATAACCTTACTACTCAAATAAAGGAGGCGCAACAAGGAGTTTTAAAAGAAGGAAATTTAAAGGATGAAATACCCAAAGGATCGGAGAAGCATCTTAATATTCGGGAAGACGGAACCCGGTATAGGGCTGAAAGGATTTGGGTACCAAGATTTGGAGATATGAGAGAAATGGTACTTAGAGAAGCTCATAAAACCAGATACTCAATACATCCTGGAACGGGGAAGATGTACAAGGATCTCAAGAAACATTTTTGGTGGCCGGGTATGAAAGCCGATGTTGCTAAATATGTAGGAGAATGTTTGACGTGTTCTAAGGTCAAAGCTGAGCATCAGAAACCATCAGGTCTACTTCAACAACCCGAAATCCCAGAATGGAAATGGGAAAACATTACCATGGATTTCATCACTAAATTGCCAAGGACTGCAAGTGGTTTTGATACTATTTGGGTAATAGTTGATCGTCTCACCAAATCAGCACACTTTCTGCCAATAAGAGAAGATGACAAGATGGAGAAGTTAGCACGACTGTATTTGAAGGAAGTCGTCTCCAGACATGGAATACCAATCTCTATTATCTCTGATAGGGATGGCAGATTTATTTCAAGATTCTGGCAGACATTACAGCAAGCATTAGGAACTCGTCTAGACATGAGTACTGCCTATCATCCACAAACTGATGGGCAGAGCGAAAGGATGATACAAACGCTTGAAGACATGCTACGAGCATGTGTTATTGATTTCGGAAACAGTTGGGATCGACATCTACCGTTAGCAGAATTTTCCTACAACAACAGCTACCATTCAAGCATTGAGATGGCGCCGTTTGAAGCACTTTATGGTAGAAAGTGCAGGTCTCCGATTTGTTGGAGTGAAGTGGGGGATAGACAGATTACGGGTCCGGAGATTATACAAGAAACTACCGAGAAGATCATCCAAATTCAACAACGGTTGAAAACCGCCCAAAGTCGACAAAAGAGCTACGCTGACATTAAAAGAAAAGATATAGAATTTGAAATTGGAGAGATGGTCATGCTTAAAGTTGCACCTTGGAAAGGCGTTGTTCGATTTGGTAAACGAGGGAAATTAAATCCAAGGTATATTGGACCATTCAAGATTATTGATCGTGTCGGACCAGTAGCTTACCGACTTGAGTTACCTCAACAACTCGCGGCTGTACATAACACTTTCCACGTCTCGAATTTGAAGAAATGTTTTGCTAAAGAAGATCTCACTATTCCGTTAGATGAAATCCAAATCAATGAAAAACTCCAATTCATCGAAGAACCCGTCGAAATAATGGATCGTGAGGTTAAAAGACTTAAGCAAAACAAGATACCAATTGTTAAGGTTCGATGGAATGCTCGTAGAGGACCCGAGTTCACCTGGGAGCGTGAAGATCAGATGAAGAAGAAATACCCGCATCTATTTCCAGAAGATTCGTCAACACCTTCAACAGCTTAAAATTTCGGGACGAAATTTATTTAACGGGTAGGTACTGTAGTGACCCGAACTTTTACATGTTTATATATATTAATTGAGATTGATATTTACATGATTAAATGTTTCCAACATGTTAAGCAATCAAACTTGTTAAGACTTGATTAATTGAAATATGTTTCATATAGACAATTGACCACCCAAGTTGACCGGCGATTCACGAACGTTAAAACTTGTAAAAACGACTTGACGATATATATATGGATATACATATGGTTAACATGAGATTATGATAAGTAAGTATCTCCATAAGTATATTAACAATGAGTTATATACATATAAACAAGACTACTAACTTAAGGATTTCGAAACGAGACATATATGTAACGATTATCATTGTAACGACATTTAAATGTATATATATCATATTAAGATATATTAATATATCATAATATCATGATAATATAATAATTTAACATCTCATTAGATATAATAAACAATGGGTTAACAACATTAATTGAGATCGTTAACTTAAAGGTTTCAAAACAACACTTACATGTAACGACTAACGATGACTTAACGACTCCGTTAAAAAGTATATACATGTAGTGTATTTAGATGTATTAAAATACTTTTGGAGGACTTCAAGACATATATCAAAACACTCATACTTAACGAAAATGGTTACAGTTACTTTCCCATTCTTTTCTTTCATCAAGAATTCTAGTCGTATTCTTACCCGTATTATACACAGCTTCAAAACGTACTTACTATGGGTATATACCAATAGGAACTAGCATGGGATTCCACTCTTGATTATGTAATGTATGACTAATCAATTTTAACTTCTACCATGAGCTAGTCAACTAACTAGAACTCCTTTTAACCCCACTCACCACTCACCAATTAACACTCATCATTCACTCCATTTCACTTCCAAATCTCTTTCTAATTCTCTCTCAACACACCCACACTATTATGAACGTATTTTTCCAGTAGTTAATCATCATCTTCATCAAAAATCACTTCAAGAATCAAGCTATAATCATCATAGGAAGAACACTTCAAGAATACTTCAAAAATCCCTTCAAGTTTACTAATTTACTTCCAAGCTTTCTAATCCATTCCAAGTAATCATCTAAGATCAAGAAACCTTTGTTATATACAGTAGGTTATCTTTCTTATTCAAGGTAATATTCATATTCAAACTTTGATTCAATTTCTATAACTATAAACTATCTTAATTCGAGCAAAAATCTTACTTGAACTTGTTTTTGTGTCATGATCCTACTTCAAGAACTTTCAAGCCATCCAAGATCCTTTGAAGCTAGATCATTTCTTGTCACTTCCAGTAGGTTTACCTACTAAACTTTAGGTAGTAATGATGTTCATAACATCATTCGATTCATATATATAAAACTATCTTATTCGAAGGTTTAAACTCGTAATCACTAGAACATAGTTTAGTTAATTCTAAACTTGTTCGCAAACAAAAGTTAATCCTTCTAACTTGACTTTTAAAATTAACTAAACACATGTTCTATATCTATATGATATGCTAACTTAATGATTTAAAACCTGGAAACACGAAAAACACCGTAAAACCGGATTTACGCCGTCGTAGTAACACCGCGGGCTGTTTTGGGTTAGTTAATTAAAAACTATGATAAACTTTGATTTAAAAGTTGTTATTCTGAGAAAATGATTTTTATTATGAACATGAAACTATATCCAAAAATTATGGTTAAACTCAAAGTGGAAGTATGTTTTCTAAAATGGTCATCTAGACGTCGTTCTTTCGACTGAAATGACTACCTTTACAAAAACGACTTGTAACTTATTTTTCCGACTATAAACCTATACTTTTTCTGTTTAGATTCATAAAATAGAGTTCAATATGAAACCATAGCAATTTGATTCACTCAAAACGGATTTAAAATGAAGAAGTTATGGGTAAAACGAGATTGGATAATTTTTCTCATTTTAGCTACGTGAAAATTGGTAACAAATCTATTCCAACCATAACTTAATCAACTTGTATTGTATATTATGTAATCTTGAGATACCATAGACACGTATACAATGTTTCGACCTATCATGTCGACACATCTATATATATTTCGTAACAACCATAGACACTCTATATGTGAATGTTGGAGTTAGCTATACAGGGTTGAGGTTGATTCCAAAATATATATAGTTTGAGTTGTGATCAATACTGAGATACGTATACACTGGGTCGTGGATTGATTCAAGATAATATTTATCGATTTATTTCTGTACATCTAACTGTGGACAACTAGTTGTAGGTTACTAACGAGGACAGCTGACTTAATAAACTTAAAACATCAAAATATATTAAAAGTGTTGTAAATATATTTTGAACATACTTTAATATATATGTATATATTGTTATAGGTTCGTGAATCAACCAGTGGCCAAGTCTTACTTCCCGACGAAGTAAAAATCTGTGAAAGTGAGTTATAGTCCCACTTTTAAAATCTAATATTTTTGGGATGAGAATACATGCAGGTTTTATAAATGATTTACAAAATAGACACAAGTACGTGAAACTACATTCTATGGTTGAATTATCGAAATCGAATATGCCCCTTTTTATTAAGTCTGGTAATCTAAGAATTAGGGAACAGACACCCTAATTGACGCGAATCCTAAAGATAGATCTATTGGGCTTAACAAACCCCATCCAAAGTACCGGATGCTTTAGTACTTCGAAATTTATATCATATCCGAAGGGTGTCCCGGAATGATGGGGATATTCTTATATATGCATCTTGTTAATGTCGGTTACCAGGTGTTCACCATATGAATGATTTTTATCTCTATGTATGGGATATGTATTGAAATATGAAATCTTGTGGTCTATTATTATGATTTGATATATATAGGTTAAACCTATAACTCACCAACATTTTTGTTGACGTTTTAAAGCATGTTTATTCTCAGGTGATTATTAAGAGCTTCCGCTGTCGCATACTTAAATAAGGACGAGATTTGGAGTCCATGTTTGTATGATATTGTGTAAAAACTGCATTCAAGAAACTTATTTTGTTGTAACATATTTGTATTGTAAACCATTATGTAATGGTCGTGTGTAAACAGGATATTTTAGATTATCATTATTTGATAATCTACGTAAAACTTTTAAACCTTTATTGATGAAATAAAGGTTATGGTTTGTTTTGAAATGAATGCAGTCTTTGAAAAACGTCTCATATAGAGGTCAAAACCTCGCAACGAAATCAATTAATATGGAACGTTTTTAATCAATAAGAACGGGACATTTCAAGCAGTGCTGTTGAATAAGATACCAGAAAAACTATCTGATCCAGGAAGTTTCACAATTCCATGTTTTCTGGGTAGTCTTAGTTCAATAGAAGCATTGGCAGACTTAGGTGCTAGTATAAATCTAATGCCGTATTCACTATACGCTAAACTAGACCTTGGAGAATTAAAACCAACCAGAATAAGCATACAACTAGCCGATAGATCAATAAAATATCCTAGAGGGATAATGGAGAACATGCTAGTTAAAGTTGGTACTTTAGTATTTCCAGTAGATTTTGTTGTTCTGGACATGGAAGAAGATTCTCAAGTTCCTCTCATATTAGGAAGACCATTCTTAAACACGGCTAAAGCAATGATAGACGTGTTCGGTAAGAAATTGACCCTAAGTATAGAGGATGAGAGTGTTACATTTTCAGTTGATAGAGCAATGCAACAACCACAATCTGCAGATGATACATGTTATTATATTCAAACTATAGATGCACATGCAGAATTATTAGAAGAATTTCCAGAATTACAAGGAACAGGAGAATGTTCTTTAGGAGAAGGTAATGAACCAATTGATGAAGCTGAAATGTTAGCTACACTTATAGCTAATGGATATGAACCAACAACAGAAGAAATTCAAATGCTAAAAGAAGAAGACAGATATCGATACAAATCATCGATAGAAGAACCTCCGAAATTAGAGTTAAAGCCACTTCCAAACCATTTGGAATACGCTTATTTACATGGTGAATCTGAATTACCTGTAATAATATCGTCTTCTCTTACTGAAAATGAGAAATCACAACTCATTTCTGTGTTAAAAGCTCATAAACCAGCCATTGCATGGAAGATTCATGATATTAAAGGAATAAGTCCTTCGTATTGCACACATAAAATCTTTATGGAAGAAGGTCATAAAACGTATGTGCAACGCCAACGAAGACTTAATCCTAATATGCAAGATGTAGTTAAGAAAGAGATTATTAAACTGCTAGATGCAGGTTTAATTTATCCAATTTCCGATAGTCCATGGGTAAGCCCAGTTCAATGTGTACCTAAGAAGGGTGGCATGACTGTCATTACAAATGAGAAAAATGAGCTTATTCCTACTAGGACTGTAACAGGATGGCGTGTATGTATTGATTATAGAAAATTAAATGACGCCACCAGAAAAGATCACTTTCCCTTACCTTTCATAGATCAAATGTTGGAAAGATTAGCAGGAAATAGTTACTATTGTTTTCTAGATGGATTTTCCGGATATTTTCAAATTCCAATAGCACCCGAGGACCAAGAGAAAACCACATTCACGTGCCCTTATGGTACTTTTGCTTACAAACGCATGCCATTTGGACTTTGCAACGCCCCTGCAACCTTTCAAAGGTGTATGATGGCGATTTTTCACGACATGATAGAAGAATGCATGGAAGTATTCATGGATGACTTTTCAGTCTTCGGTGATACATTTAAATCATGTCTAGTTAATCTGGAATGAATGCTAATTAGATGCGAAAAATCAAATCTAGTACTTAATTGGGAGAAATGCCATTTCATGGTTAAAGAAGGCATCGTTCTTGGACATAAAATTTCAAAAGAAGGAATTGAAGTGGATAGAGCTAAAGTAGATGTAATTGCTAAACTTCCACATCCCACCAATGTTAGAGGAGTTAGGAGTTTTCTAGGGCATGCCGGTTTTTACCGACGTTTCATAAAAGATTTTTCTAAAATTGCCACTCCTATGAATAAACTCCTAGAAAAGGATGCTCCATTCATCTTTTCAGATGAGTGTATCAAATCTTTTAATATTCTTAAAGAGAAACTCACTAATGCGCCGATCATGATAACACCAAATTGGAATCTACCATTTGAACTAATGTGCGATGCAAGTGATTTTGCAATGGGAGCCGTTTTAGGACAAAGGATTGAAAAACGATTTCAACCTATATATTATGCTAGTAAGACATTACAAGGAGCACAAACGAACTATACAACTACTGAAAAAGAACTCCTTGCTATTGTCTTTGCTTTTGACAAATTTCGATCATATCTCGTTCTAGCAAAAACGGTGGTCTATACCGACCATTATGCTCTTAGATACCTATTTTCAAAACAAGATGCTAAACCAAGATTAATCCGTTGGATCTTACTCTTACAAGAGTTTGATATTGAAATCCGAGATAAAAGAGGAGCAGAAAATCTCGCCGCTGATCATCTTTCTCGTCTTGAAAATCCCGAATTAGAAGTTCTAAATGAATCGGCCATACAAGACAACTTTCCTGATGAATATCTATTGAAGATAGATTATAAAGAAATCCCATGGTTTACAGACTATGCAAATTATTTAGTATGTGGATTCCTTGAAAAAGGATTATCGTACCAAAGACGAAAGAAATTCTTCAGTGATATAAAACACTATTTCTGGGAAGATCCACATCTGTTTAAAAGTTGTCCCGATGGAATAATACGCCGATGTATATTTGGAGATGAAGCTAGTAAAATTTTAAACCATTGTCACACAGGACCAACAGGAGGGCATTTTGGGCCTCAACTAACAGCAAGAAAAGTTTATGATGCTGGATTCTATTGGCCAACAATTTACAAAGACGCACACCTTCTTTGCAAATCCTGTAATGCATGTCAAAGGGCCGGAAAAATAAGTCAACGTGATGAAATGCCACAAAATGTCATCCAAGTATGTGAAGTATTTGACATTTGGGGTATTGACTTTATGGGTCCATTTCCAAAATCTCATAATAATCTATATATACTCGTAGCCATTGATTATGTATCTAAATGGGCGGAAGCACAAGCTCTCCCAACTAACGATGCACGAGTTGTAGTCAATTTTTTAAAACATCTTTTTGCAAGGTTTGGAACACCGAAAGCTTTAATAAGTGATCGGGGTACTCATTTCTGTAATAATCAACTTGAGAAAGTTCTTAAAAGATATGGAGTAACTCATAAAATCTCCACCGCATATCATCCACAAACAAGTGGACAAGTTGAAAATACCAACCGAGCTTTAAAACGTATTCTAGAGAAAACCGTAGGATCAAATCCGAAGGAATGGTCCATTAAATTGGAGGATGCACTCTGGGCTTTTAGAACAACCTACAAAACTCCAATTGGAACCACACCTTTTAGACTTGTTTATGGAAAAGCATGTCATCTTCCAGTAGAAATTGAACACAAAGCATTTTGGGCTTTGAAAACATGTAATCTTGATTTACATGAAGCTGGACGTCTACGATTAAGTCAACAAAACGAATTAGAAGAATTAAGACATGAAGCATACGAAAATTCGTTAATCTATAAAGAAAGAACTAAGAAATGGCATGATAAAAGAATCAGAAGTTCAAAAGAATTTAAAGAAGGAGACAGAGTTCTTCTTTTCAATTCACGATTCAAGCTATTTCCTGTAAAATTGAAATCAAGATGGTCTGGACCATTCATAGTCAAAAGAGTTTTCCCATATGGAACGATAGAATTAATAAATTCAAATGGGATGGAATTTAAAGTTAATGGTCACAGAGTTAAACATTACATACATGGTCCGATGGAAGTCGACAACGAAGTTAATCATAATTTCGACACCACAGCTAACTAAGTGTGGGGAGAATCAAGTCTTTAAAGGATAATATGTATTTCTGTTAGAGTTAGATTGTTTGTTTTCGTGTAAATCTTGAAAATGGAACCCGAATGGTCTTTCCCTAGCAGACCCTAAAGAACTAGTCTTCTCTCCCCATTCTGAATTTTTATTTTTTAGGTTTTTACAAAATGAAGACTGCCTGTGAGCTAAACCATGGTCTAATGCTACACGCTTTGATCACTAAAAGAAATAATGACATACTACCAAGTGAAATAGTATCAGTAATCAGAGAAAGAATGGACGGAGTTAGAAAAGAATCCAGATGCGAAGATAATAAGTTACAATTTGGTAAAGGAAAATCAAAATCCGCAGTGAAAAGAAGAGCACGACACCTAGAACGATGTCACAAATGCGGAAAATGGTCACATGGAGGTAAATGTTCAAATAATCAAACCTATTCAAATACCGAATTTGTTACTTTATGCAGAGATGGACCGTTCATATGTTTAGAAGAAAAGACACTGAATGCGCGAGGTTACGCCTATGTAGCCATGGAAAACCAATTAAACCGACTATCTTATGAATGGGATAGATCATATAACTAAGAAATCTATTTCACAGGTATGTCTGTACAGTTTTTATTTTTATTTTTATTTTTAACCTTTTGATAATAAACGCTAATTTGTTCGCTAAAAAGTATTAAATTGGTATTGAATAAAATTAGGTTTGGCGACCGAAATTATTGATATAATTCAAAAATTTATTACATCACTGCGAAATTTAACGTTTATTCTTAAGGTATAAATATCTTTAAACAATCAACCCAAAATATTTCAAAAATTCGTCATGAGTTAAAATTAGGTCTTGGAACCGAAATTACTTTACCGAAAAGAGGGGCGCATATTTTTGATAATATTTGATTGATTAAAGTGGGATAAAAAGACAAAAAGATTTTTAATTTTATTCTTACCATGTTTTTAAAATTAATATTTAAATCTTAAATTAATATTGTAAACTTTGTAAAAACAATATATTTAAAATTGTAAATATTTGAAAAATTAATATAAGTTTGGTATGAATTTATAAATTTTTAAATTAAGTTTGGTGTGAATTTTTAATTTTTAAAATATAAATTTTTAATTTTATGCATTTCAATTTTAAGTTTGGTGTGAATTTTTTTTTTATATTTAAGTTGTGTGAATTTAAAAACAAAAATTTACTTTATCTCATTAAGTTAAAAATATGATTTTTAAAATTCGTCGTAAGTTGAAGACTAGGTCTTTAAACCGAAATTGCTTTACCCGAGGGAGGGACGAGAACTTTTATTATCATTATTTTTAATCTTATTGAATTAAAGTATGCCAAAAACATTGAAAAAACCCAAAAATCTTAGCTTTTAAAACAATCGCTACAAAAAGACAAATTTTAAAATTTTGTCGAGGGACGGACTAGGACATCGATCCGAAACGACCTCGTCCTAAATAACAAAGGAAACAAAATTTTAAAATTAAGTACTTAATTGTTTCATAAGTTAATGATTATAAAAAAAAAAAAAAATAGCAAACTCCGCGACTCGCGGAGTTTGAAGTGCAATTCGCCGCGACTCGCGGAGGAGTCAGATTACAGAAAAAAAAATAAAGAGCTGCAACAGCTCAGTTTCACTCCCCACAACACAAAATAAACTGCGAAAACCCACGAAAATACCCGAGAAAAAACCCCCAAAATCACAATTTTTAACCGTTAATCACCAAATCTTTTGCTAAAATCATGTTGAGAAGGATGCTATCTAAGAATTACTCAAGAAAAACGGTAAATTTCTACACCTAAACACCATTTAATCCGAAATTTGGTGTTCTTGAGTCATTTTTTTCCCAATTTGATTTTGATGCTTTTTAGTGTAATTAGGCTTAAATTGTTTATGTATTATGCTTGTATAACCTAGATTGATGCTGTTCAACATGATTAGAAGCCTTAAACTTCAAATTTTGAATAATCTAGGGTTTGTGTTCTTGAGCAAATTTGGGGCTTTTTGATATAAACAGGTTATGGCCGATTTTTTTCATGAATTGTTGCTAAAATAAGTAGTGTAACATGTTTAGGTAGTTAAATGATCCAAAGTTTGAGCCTAAATATAATTTTGAGAATTAAAGTGGACTTTTTCAAGTCTAAAATTCATGAACTTGATTTTTGAAAGATAATGCCATTTGAGACTTGTTTAATTGCTAGTAATGATTATTTTGACATGTTATTTGAGTTGAATGCTTATGAACTTGGCGAACATTTTCGTATATGCTTATTTGCAAAAAGTGTAGATTTGATAAAAATGTGAAAATGAGCTTAAGTTTGATATAAATTGATCATGTCATTGTAATTATTTTGATTGATGATTTTGCTGACACTAATGCATATTTGGATGCACAAAAATTGTGTTTGATGTGTTTTGCAGACTGAAAGGGGTGAATCTTCATCCCAAGCCCGCAATGCTCCTGCTGAGAATATGGAACAACAGGAGGTGGATAACTACTACAAGCAGGATATACCTCATCCAGTCATGACCTTTTCTGATATGCACTTGGAAGAGTTGCACCCGAACCTGAGATTTGACAGACTTTGGATAGATTATCCAAAATACCAAAGGGGTTTGCATACTCTTCATTCTAAGGTTGTTGAGGTACCGAGGGTCATAGAATGGGGACCCTTAGAAGCTATAAAATTGGCCGGGCCAATTAGGAAATTACTTGTACAGAGGTATGGTAATTCTTCTTTTAATGACTGGGTATGTTTATTCACCATGCGTAGACCTGTATATAAAGTATGGTGTGAAGAATTGTTATGTAGTATAGAGTTGAATGATCGGGTAGCTAGTTTAACCGATCGTTCTTTTATTAGATTTTTGTTAGGCGGTTCGATGCGCCACATGTCTTTACTGGACATGGCTCAGGCTTTACGTATATATACGCCTGAGGAGTTAGCGTCTGCCGATTGTAGAGGATTGATACTAAACGGTAGAAAGATAGATGAAAATTTTGATACACACGGTGTGTGGAGTCAAATGACAAGCCATCACCGTTTCAAAGGGGGAAATTACTCTTATTTGGATATAGATAGAGCCGAATTAAGAGTGATACATAGGTTTTTAGCTAATTCGATTACACAAAGGGGTAAGAACAAGGAAAAAGTAAATGAACAGGATTTGTTTTACCATATGTGTATTCGAGACCCACAAAGCGCTGTAAGTATACCATATTGTGTGGGTTATTATTTATCAGCTATGGTTCGAGGGATGCGACCGCATAGCATAATAGGAGGTGGTATTTTTATTACTTTGATTGGTGAATATCTCGGTGTGGATATAAGTCGGGGGGGATTATTAGTAGAAGAACCAGAACCCCGCGATACTATAGGTTTAAATGTATACCATGGTGCGAAAGTTTTGAAGAGGCGAAATAACGCCGCAGTACGATACCATGGTAGACATCCACAGGTGGAGAGAAACCAATAGCAAGGTAATGTAGGAGGGGGGAATGAGATGCAAGAAATGCAAAGGTTTATAGCTTCTCAGGAATACGAAAATGCTAGACAGAGAGCATTTGAAGATTGGCAAGTTCATCAGAACCAAATCATAGCTCATTGCCAACATATAGGTAGAAACTATATTCCTACACCGAAACCCATCTTCCCTCCCTGGTCTATAGAGATGCAGCCACCGTATCCTACGTATGACCCTGCCGAAGCATTCTATAGCACCTATGGTTATGCCTGGAACCCCTATTGGTACCAGTATCATCCCTAGTATACTTATTATTATTTTTTTATTTTGTAATTTGTAATGATTGATACGTTTAATACTTTTGTTAATATTGTAATCATTTTTATAATTGTCTAACTTTTATTCTTAGATTTTAATAATTTTTGAATGTGGGGTAATATACCAAACTTCAAAAATATGTATATATATTTGCAGTTTATCTTATGTACACAACAGGGTAAAACAACGCATTTTCAAAGACTGGCATTAAGTTCAGCAAAAGCAACTAATTTTGACGACAAGATGCAAAATATATGTGAAATAACAACAAGACGGAATGAACAAATGATGTGCACCATTTATCATTCAGCAAACAAACGCCAATATATTTGGAAACTTTGGTAAAATTTAATCATTTTCACACAAATCACCCTCAATAATTTAAATTGTTACTGATTTCTTGCAAATGAGGGCATTGCAAGATCTTAAGTGTGGGAAGGGGTTAAATTCTTTTTTTCGGATTTTAAAAATTTTTACTTTATACACTTGGTTACCATTAAAAATACTAGTAAAGCAGTAGTTGTATTAGAATCTAGTGCTCTCTGATAATAAAGAACAGCCCTGGTCTTATATACTGACTACCCAATTCTAGTAAAATTTTTCAAAATTTTCAATTAAATGAACTAAAAATCATGTTTATACATATTTATGAACGATAAAACTAGGTTTTAACACCGAAATTATTGTTACCTCAAAAAGGACATAAATTGAGAAACAAACCAAAATGTTAAAATTCATTTAAAATGGAATAGAGGACGATAAAAAGGAAAATAAAAGCCAAGTGTGGGAAAATTTACCAAGTTATCTTAAACATATGTCACATATATCTGTAACAAATAACTGAAAATACTTTTGCTTTGGACTAAACTAAACTGTTTTACCCGATGAAAGAAAAGAAGAGATGGATCTACACGATGAATCAATTCCATCATTAAAAGGAAGTAAAGTCTTCTGAAAAAGAAACGCGCTTCTTGATTTAGGTCATGAAGTTGTCGTCCAGACCAGCTGTAGGTTGACGAAAAATCTAGAAAAGTCATCACTAAAATCAGCAGGAAATCCACGGACCTCAGCATTAAACAGGGTCGCCAAGTGGTCAGATTTATCCTAACCATGAGAAGGATTTATCTCGTACAATGGAGGGGCACCATGCAAATTAGCTGGATAAGACTAATAAATCAGATCCCCAGAAAGGATAATCTCCTTAAAGATTAAAAATCAGCTTTTAAGACTGATATTACTCAATCCTAGAGATTGACCTTAAAGATTGAGAATTCAAACTCATGGAATTCAATGATATCTAAACTCGAGCTTGAACGAGAAAATATTTTGATCAAAATTACAAACCGATTTGTTTTCTGAAAACCCTATTTTCAATGCGTTCATTACCATTGAACGTAAAATCCTGAGAATTCACCAGAATTCATTAGGTCACCTGAACCAAATCGGGTGTCAACCGTAAGAACGGTGGTTGCATAGTGGTCAAAGACAGGACCTTGTGCCATACCGAAAAATTATAAGGGTGAGCTTTACTATTGCTCCTACCAAGGATAGTAATTGCGTCCGACACGTTATAGACCATAATTAAAAGCATGTCAGGGGACATTGCCTTAACAGTTGCTTGTTCAACGCTTTCCTTTACAACCGGACGGTAGTTTATCGAAAGGTAATATACGGGACAAGTAAACTGGACGTGTTGCTTTCCAAATACAAGGTTAGCAAGTGGGTGACACAAAACCATAAGTTTTGAGCTAAAATTTTCAAATTTGAAACCCACCAAACCCACAAAAATATTTTGCAAACACCGGTAAAGGGTTATTCCGGAAAACTTATCTAGGGTAAAAACTAGATTTAATTTTCAAAAGATCAAATGTTTTCATAAAGATCCAATTTCCTTAATGGATCTAAATTTTTATAGTCATGTGGGACTGTAAACCATATCGTTACTACCATTGTTTATACCGCCGTATAGAAATCACTGATATACAAAGTGTGAAGAATAAAGAAGTGATTCTAGTATTTCAAGACGATATTGCTTGAGGACAAGCAACGCTCAAGTGTGGGAATATTTGATAATGCTAAAAACGAACATATATTTCATAGCATTATTCCTCAAGAAAGACAAGCTTTTAGTTGCAATTGTTCTATTTACAAGTGATATTCGTTTAAATAATAAAAGGTGAAGACAAAAGACAGATTCAACGAATTGAAGATGCAAACGATCAAAAAGCTCAAAAATACAAAAGACAATCAAAAAGGTTCCAATTATTGATAAGAAACGTCTCGAAATTACAAGAGTACAAGATTCAAAACGCAAAGTACAAGATATTAAATTGTACGCAAGGACGTTCGAAAATCCGGAACCGGGACCAGAGTCAACTCTTAACGCTCGACGCAACGGACTAAAAATTACAAGTTAACTATGTATATAAATATAATATAATATATAATTAATTATATTAATTATATATATATTATATTTATAAATAAAAACCGTCGTCAGAGAAAGACTCCAAGGGACTGAGCTGTAATTTCATTCTCCGCGACTCGCGGAGTTTGAAGGCCAAAATGGCCGCGAGTCGCGGAGCCCCCAGTTTTGAAACTCCCTATAAAGCAAACCGAATTCTGATCATTTTCATCATCTTTTTCTTCTTCTTCTCATACGTAAATTATATATATATATATATATATATATTTATAATTTATATTTTAATTTTAATTATAATTCTAATAATAAGGGTATGTTAGCGAATATTGTAAGGGTGTAAGTCGAAATTCTGTCCGTGTAACGCTACACTATTTTTAATCATTGTAAGTTATGTTCAACCTTTTTACATTAATGTCTCGTAGCTAAGTTATTATTATGCTTATTTAAAACAAAGTAATCATGATGTTGGGCTAATTACTAAAATTGGGTAATTGGGCTTTGTACCATAATTGGGGTTTGGACAAAAGAACGACACTTGTGGAAATTAGACTATGGGCTATTAATGGGCTTTATATTTGTTTAACTAAATGATAGTTTGTTAATGTTAATATAAAGATTTACAATTGGGCGTCCCTATAAATTACCATATACACTCAATCGGACACGATGGGCGGGGTATTTATATGTACGAATAATCGTTCATTTAACCGGACACGGAAATGGATTAATAGTTAATAAACTTGTTGAAACAGGGGTGAATTACATTCAAGGGTAATTGGTGTAATTGTTAACAAAGTAGTAAAACCTTGGTTTACACGAAGTCGATAACCTGGTGTATTCATTAAACAAATTATTAAAACCTTGTTACAATTCGAATCCCCAAATAGTTGGAATATTTAACTTCGGGTATAAGAATAATTTGACGAGGACACTCGCATTTTATATTTATGACTGATGGACTGTTATGGACAAAAATCAGACGGACATATTAAATAATCCAGGACAAAGGACAATTAACCCATGGGCATAAAACTAAAATCAACACGTCAAACATCATGATTACGGAAGTTTAATTAAGCATAATTCTTTTATTTCATATTTAATTTCCTTTATTTTATATTTAATTGCACTTCTAATTATCGCACTTTTATTTATTGTTATTTAATTGCACTTTTAATTATCGTCCTTTTTAATTATCGCAAGTTTATTTTATCGCACTTTTATTATTCGCAATTTCATTATCGTTATTTACTTTACGCTTTAATTTAAGTCTTGTATTTATTTTTAATATTTTACATTTGGTTTTAACTGCGACTAAAGTTTTAAAATAGACAAACCGGTCATTAAACCGTAAAAACCCCCCTTTATAATAATAATATTACTTATATATATATATTTGTATTTTTATAAAAGTAAACTAATATAGCGTTAAGCTTTGTTTAAAGATTTCCCTGTGGAACGAACCGGACTTACTAAAAACTACACTACTTTACGATTAGGTACACTGCCTATAAGTGTTGTAGCAAGGTTTAAGTATATCCATTCTATAAATAAATAAATATCTTGTGTAAAATTGTATCGTATTTAATAGTATTTCCTGCTAAAATTAATAACTATTTTATATACACCCCGCTGCACATCAGGCGCAAACCAGAGATTTTCTACCATAAATTGTTTGCACATTGTTACAGGTTATATGAGGTTCTATTTATTGTGCTAAACGAGTTAGAATCACAATGCAACAAGGACTCCTAATCGCGTTCAATTTTTTTGTGCCTCGGCACAATCTCGCTACTGCAAGACATATAGTCCCGGTCACGAGCATGCCTTTTGTCACCCTCGCGATCGCGACAAGCCTTCTCCCATTCGTGTGATAGTGATCGAAGCTAATGATTCTTCTACTTGTATCCTCACGACTATGACTCTGATCTTTCCCTGTCGCAAAATTAGTCACCAGCAGCATCTATATTTTTGTTTAATCTCCTTCACACACTCCATCAATCTCCCACTTGAAATAGACTTTAAACAACCCAATCACTTTAACCTGTCAACCAAACAATCTAACCAAGAACGTTAAACCAACATTATACCGCCAAACACTAATTGGAACACACACTCTCATCACATTCTTAGAATAAGAAAACTTTCGATACAAGGTCTTTGATGTTATGCTAGGTAGTGTACGAAATAGTTATATTTTTACTAAAAAATACTATTAAATACGATACAATTTTACACAAAATTATTTATTTATAGAGTGGATATACCTAAACCTTGCTACAACATTTAAAGGCAGTCTACCTAATGGTACAGTAGTGTAGTTTTTAGTAAGTCCGGTTCGTCCACAGGGAACTAGCCAAGTTTAACGCTATATTTTTTTAAAACTATATTTGTATATAAATATAAATATATATATATATATATATATATATATATATATATATATATATATATATATATATATCTAAGTAGTATTTTTATTATAAAAAGGGGATTTTTACCGATTAATGACCAGTTTGTCGATTTTAAAACTTTAGTCGCAGTTAACACCTAATGTAAAATATTAAAAATAAAAATAACTTAATTTAAAGCGTAAATTAAATGACGATAATGAAATTGTGATAAAAGTGCGATAAAATGACGATAAATGAAATTGCAATAATTAAAAGTACGATAATTAAAAATGCAATAAATAAAATGACAGTAAATAAAAGTGCGATGAAATATGAAATAAAGGAATTATGCTTATTCAAACTTCCGTAATCATGATGTTTGACGTGTTGATTTTAATTTATTACCATGGATTAATTGTCCTTTGTCCTGGATTATTCGATATGTCCATACGGTTTTGTCCATAATGGTCCATCTGTCATAAATATAAAGTGCGAGAGTCTTTGTCAAATTATCCATATACCCGAAGTCAAATATTCCAACTAATTGAGGATTTGAACTGTAACAAGGTCTTAGTACTTTGTTTAATGAATACACCAGGTTATCGACTGCGTGTATTTCAAGGTTTTACTACTTTGTTAACAATTACACCAATTACCCTTGAATGTAATCTACCCCTGTTTTAATGAGTCCATTAACTATTAATCTATTCCCGTGTCCGGTAAAATGAACGATAATTCGTATTTATAGATATCCCGCCCACCGTACCCGATTAAGCGTATGTTGTTATATATAGATACGTCAAATTGTAACCTTTATATTAAATTGACGAGGTATCGTTTAGTTAATATAAAGCCCATTAATAGCCCATAGTCTAATTTTCACAAGTGTCGTTCTTTTGTCCAAACCTCAATTATGGTACAAAGCCCAATTACCCCGTCCTTAATATTTAGCCCAACATCACGATTACTTTGGCTTAAATAAGCATAATAATAACTTAGCTACGAGACAAAGGGGTGAAGGATTCGGCAGAATGCTCGAGCTTTTATAGGCCAATTGTGTCATGGTTTACTCCGCGATCTCGAAGCTTTTCTCCTTTATATCTCCGCGATCGCGGAGCTCTTGTATCCAGCTCATCCAGGTAATTTGAACGTGGGCTGCTTAATATTTTATAATATAATATATATAATTAATTATATATTATATTATATTCTTGTGCATAGTTGACTTGTAATTTTTTGACCGTTGCGTCGCATGTTGATAGTTGGTTCATGTCTCGGTTTTAGATTTTTGAACGCCTTTTCGTATGATTTAATATCTAGTACTTTGCGTTTCACGGCTTGTACTCTTGTCATTTTTAGGCGTTTCTCATCAATAATTTGAACCACTTGGATTGTACTTTGTACTTTTTGGCTTTTTGGTTGTTTGCGTCTTCAATTCCTCGAATCTGTATTTTGTCTTCACCTTTTATTATTTAAACGAATATTACTTGTAAATAGAACAATTGCAACCAAAAGCTTGTCTTTCTTGAGGGATAATGCTATGAAATATATGTTCGTTTTTAGCATTATCAAATATTTCCACACTTGAGCGTTGCTTGGCCTCAAGCAATATAGTCTTGAAATAAAAATACAAGAATCACTTCTTTATTCTTCACACTTTGTACATCAGTGATTTTGATTTGGCGGTATGAACAATGATAGTAACGTTGTGGTTTACAGTCCCACATGACTATGAAAATTTAGATCCTTAAGGAAATTGGATCTTTATGAAAATATTTGATCTTTTTAAAATTAAATCTAGCTTTTACCCTAGATAAGTTTTCCGGAATAACCCTTCACCAGTGTTTGCGAAATTGTTTTTGTGGGTTTTGTGGGCTTCAGATTTGAAATTTTAGCTCAAAAACTTGCGGTTTTGTGTCACCCACTTGCTAACCTTGTATTAGGAAAGCAACGCGTCCAGTTTACTTGCTCCGTATATTACTTTTCGGTAAACTACCATCCGATTGTAAAGGAAAGCGTTGAACAAGCAACTGTTAAGGCAATGTCCCGTGACATGCTTTTGATTATGGTCTATATAGTGTTGGATGCAATTACTATCCTTTGTAGGAGCAATAGTAAAGATCACCCTATAGTTTTTCGGTCTGGCACAAGGTCCTGTCTTTGACCATGCTATGCAACCACCGTTCTTACGGTTGACACCCGATTTGGTTCAGGAGACCTAATGAATTCCAGGTGAATTTCTAGGATTTTACGTTCAATGGTAATGAACGCATTAAAAATGGGTTTTCAGAAAACAAATCGGTTTGTAATTTTGATCAAAATATTTTCTCGTTCAAGCTCGAGTTTAGATATCATCAAATTCCATGAGTTTGAATTCTCAATCTTTAAGGTCAATCTCAAGGATTGAGTAATATCAGGCTTAAAAGCTGATTTTTGATCTTTAAGGAGATTATCCTTTCTGGGGATCTGATTCATTAGTCTTATAAGCTAATTTGCACGGTGCCCCCCATTGTACGAGACAGATCCTCTCATGGTTAGGATAAGTCTGACCACTTGGCGACCCTGTTTGATGCTGAGGTCCGTGGATTTTCAGCTGATTTTCGAGAAAACTTTTCAAGGTTTTTCATGGACTCTACAACTGGTCTGGACGACAACTCCCTAACCTAAATCAAGAAGCGCGTGTCTTTTTCTCGAAAGACTTTACTTTCTTTTAAATCAAGTGGCACATTTCTTTCAAATATATTATAAGAAATCGGGTAAAACTGATAAAATTGTCCAAACCAAAAGTATCTTCAATTATTTGTACAAAAATATGTGATATATGTTCTAAATAACTTGGTAAATTTTTCCCACACTTGGCTTTTATTTTCCTTTCTTTGCCTTTTTATTTTCCTCTATTCCATTTTAAATGAATTCAAGCGTTTTGAGTTGTTTCTCAATTTATGTCCTTTCCGAGGTAACAATAATTTCGGTGTTAACACCTAGTTTTATCGTTCATAAATATGTATAAACATAATTTTGAGTTCATTTAGTTGAAAATTATAAATTTTTTTACTAGAATTGGGTAGTCACTATATAAGACTAGGGTTGTCCTTTATTATCAGAGAGCACTAGATTCTAATACAACTACTGCGTTACTAGTATTTTTAATGGTAACCAAGTGTATAAGTCAAAAATTTTAAAAATCCGAAAGAATTTAACCCCTTCCCACACTTAAGATCTTGCAATGCCCTCATTTGCAAGAAATCAGTACACTTTAAATTATTGAGGGTGATTAGCGTAGAAAAATGATTAAATTTTTACCAAAGTTTCCAAACATATTGGCGTTTGTTTGTTGAATGATAAATGGTGCACATCATTTGTTCATTTCTGCAGTTGTTATTTCACATATATTTTGCATCTTGTCGTCAAAATTAGTTGCTTTTGCTGAATTTAATTTCAGTCTTTGAAAATGCGCTGTTTTACCCTGTTTTTTACATGAGATAAACTACAAACATATATATACATATTTTTGAAGTCGGGTATATCACCCCACATTCAAAAATTATTAAAAATCTAATAATAAAAGTTAGAAATTTATAAAAACTATTATAGTATCAAAAGAAATATTAAAGTATAAAATTACAAGTTACCAAATAAATAAAAATAGGCATAAAAGAAAATTAGGGTTGATGAGGATGGTGCCAGTAGGGATCCCATTCATAGTTGTATGTGATGTAGAATGCTTGAGTTGGGTCATATATTGGGTACGGTGGTCGGGTCTGTATAGTCCAGGGAGGAAATACGGGCATTGGAGTAGGAATGTAGTTTGTATTTATGTGTGCACAATGACTTATGATTTGGTTTTGATGATACTGCCAATCTTGAAATGCTCGTTGTCTAGCTATTTCATACTCATGTTGAGCCATAAAAATTTGCATTTCTGTCATCTGATTCCCCCCTCCCGCATTACCTTGCTGCTGATCTCTTTCGACCTGTGGATGACTCCCTTGATATGGTTGTGCAACATTATTTCTTTTCAATAAAACCTTTGCACCAACATATACCCGCATATCAATCGGATCACGAAGAAGGGGTACTTGTACTAACTCCCTCCCCCGAGTAATATCTACACTGAGGTACTCGGCAATTAAAGTCACAAAAATACCACCTCCTATAATACTATTGTTTCGCATTCCCTTTATCATTTCCGACAAATAATAACCTACATAATAAGGAATATTTACAAAGATTTGTGGGTCTCTAATACACATCAGATAAAATAAATCATTTTCATTCACTTTATCTTTATTTCTACCCCTTTGTGTAATAGAGTTGGAAATGAATCTATGGATTACCCTAAGTTCAGCTCTATCTATATCAGTATAAGAATAATGACCCCCACGAAAACGATTATGGCTAGTCATTCTACTCCACAACTCATTCATATCAAAATCCTGATCAACCCTTCTACCATTACTTATCAACTGTCTAATATCATTAGTTAATAGTTCTTCAGGCGTATAAATACACAAAGCTTCAGCCATATCTAATAAAGACATACGGTACATTATTCCTCCTAATAAGAATCTAATAAAACTTCTATTCGTTAAACTAGTTACTTCATCATTTAGTTCAATAGTACTTAATAACTCAACGCACCATTCCTTATACACAGGTCTACGTATAGTGAATAGACTAATCCAATCATTGAAAGTAGAATTACCATACCTTTGTGTAAGTAATTCTCTTATTGGCTCGGCCAATCCCACTGTTTCTAACGGTGCCCAATCTATTAACCTGGGTACTTCAACACTCTTGGGTTGCAGAATGTTTACGTTCCGCTAGAATTTTGGATACTCTGTCCAAAATCTATCAAAAACTAAGTTCGGGTGTAGATTTGCTTCAACTGCTCGTGACAATGGAATAAAGGGGTGCGGTTGATTTTATTTGTATTGTTCACTGAAATCTTGATCCTCGTCATATTCATTATAAGTATTAAAGTTTTGTGGCGCGGATGAAGATTCACCTCGTTCATTCTGCAAAACACATTAAACAAAAAGGAATTTGTGCATCAAAAAATGCATTGGTTTTAGCAAAATAACAAATAAAAATAACTAAAATGACATGTTTAATTAGAATCAAATTTATACATTTTCATATTTTTATCAATTCTATACTTTTTACCAAACTTATGAATGTATACAATGTCCATAAGCATGTAACTTCTAAAACATGTCAAAAAGAATCATTATAACAATTAAACAAGTTTCAATTGGCATTCATATCAAATTAATCAAGTTCATTCAATTTTGACTTAAAAAGTCAACAAATTGGCTCAAAAATCATGTTTGTAATCAAAGTTTGGATCAATTAACACCTCAAACATGTTACACTACTTAATTTAGCATCAATTCATAACAAAAATCGGCCATAACTCGTTTATATCAAAAAGCCCCAATTTTACTCAAGAACATAAACCCTAGATTTCTAAAAATTTTGAAGTTTTTGGCTTCAAATCATGTTCAATAGCATCAATCCAGGTTATACAACTATAATATACAAGCAATTTAACTATAATCAAGCTAGAAATCATCAAATTCAAATTAGGTAAAAATTCTATCAAGAACACTACAAATTCGAAATTAAAGGGTGTTTGGATGTAGGAATTACCATTCTTCTTGAAAGGGTTCTAGGTAGGAATCTCTACATCGTTATATAGCAACAAATTTGATGAAAAACGGTGTAAAATTACGATTTTTGGTGTGTTTTTTTCGTGGGTTTTCGCAGAAATTTTGTATGGTGTGTGTGTAGAAACTGTTCTGTCGACCAGTTTATCCTTTCTGAAATTTGGTAACTCCGCGATCTCGAAGGCTTACAGCTCCGCGATCTCGAAGTGGTTTTTTTTTTTTTTATAAAAATCTTTAACTAATTAAAACAAATAATTAAATTAATTTTGAAATTTTGTTTTCCTTGTTATTTAGGACGAGGTTGTTTCGGATCGTTGTCCTAGTCCGTCCCACAACAAAATTTTAAAATTTGTCATTTTTTAAGCGTTGTTTTAAAGGCAAAGATTTTTGGGTTTTTTAATATTTTTGGCATAATTTAGATCAATAAGATTAAAAATAATGATAACAAAATTTCTCGTCCCTCCCTTGGGTAAAGCAATTTTGGTTCAACGACCTAGTCTTCAACTCACGACGAATTTTAAATATCAAATTTTTAACTTAATGAAATAAAGTAAATTTTTTTTTTTAAATTCACACCAAACTTATATTTAAAATGCATAAAATTAAAAATTCAGATACATATCATTAATATTTAAATATATTAGTTTTACAAACTTATATTGAAAATATTAATTAAAATATTTAAAAACTTAAATATATTGGTTTTAAAAATTTACAATAATAATTTAATATTAATTTAAAAATATGGTAAAGATAAAATTAAAAATCTTTTTGGTCTTTTATCCCACTTTAATCAATCAAATATTATCAAAAATATACGTCCCTTTTTTGGGTAAAGTAATTTCGGCTATATTACCTAGGTTTACTCATGACGAATTTCTGAAATATTTTGGATTGATTGATTAAAGATATTTATACCTTAAGAATAAACGGTAAATTTCGCAGTGATGTAATAAATTTTTGTATGATATCAATAATTTCGGTTTCGCATACCTAATTTTATTGAATACCAATTTAATACTTTATAGCGAACGATTTAGCGTTTATTATCAAAAGGTTAACAGCAATAAATAAAAACAAAAATAAAAACTGTACATACTTACCTATGAGATAGAATTCTCAGAGACCCGCTTTAGCTGACTCATAGGAGAGTCGTGTGATTTGGTTTTCCATAGCTACATAAGCGTAACCTCGATTTTTCAATAACTTTTCTTCTAAACATATGAACTGTCCTTCTCTGCATAGAGTAACAAATTCGGTATTTGAATATGTTTGATTATTCGAACATTTACCTTCGTGTGACCATTTTCCGCATTTATAACATCTTTCAAGGTATCGTGCTCTTCTTTTTGGTGCGGATTTTGATTGTCCTTTACCAAAATGTATCTTATGATGATTATTCCTGAGTTCTTTTCTTACTCCGTCCATTTTGCCTCTTATGAATGATACCAATTCACTCGGAAGGGTGTCATTATTACGTTTAGTAATCATAGCGTGTAGTAGTAGACCATGGTTCAGATCAAAGAAATTCTTCATCTCGTAAAACCTAAAAGAAATAAAAATTCAGAATGGGGGAAGAAGACTAGTTTTTTAGGGTCTGCTAGGGAAAGACCATGCGGATTCCATTTTCGAAAACTACACAAAAACAGAATATCTAACTCTAACAGAAATAAATATTATCCTTAAAAGACTTGATTCTCCCCACACTTAGTTAGCTATGGTGTCGAAATTGTGATTAACTTCGTTGTCAACTTCCATTGGATCATGTATGTAATGTTTAACTCTATGACCATTAACTTTAAATTCAGTCCCATTTGAATTTATTAACTCTATTGTTCAGTATGGGAAAACTCTTTTGACTATGAATGGTCCAGACCATCTTGATTTCAATTTTCCAGGAAATAGCTTGAATCTTGAATTAAAAAGAAGAACTCTGTCTCCTTCTTTAAATTTTTTTGAACTTCTGATTCTTTTATCATGCCATTTCTTCGTTTTTTCCTTATAGATTAACGAATTTTCATATGCTTCATGTCTTAATTCTTCTAATTCGTTTACCTGACTTAACCGTAGACGTCCAGCTTCATGTAAATCAAGATTACATGTCTTCAAAGCCCAAAATGCTTTGTGCTCAATTTCTACTGAAAGGTGACATGCTTTTTCGTAAACGAGTTTAAAAGGTGTGGTTTCAATTGGAGTTTTGTAGGCTGTTCTAAAAGCCCATAGTGCATCCTCCAATTTCATAGATCATTCCTTCGGATTTGATCCTACGATTTTCTCTAGAATACGTTTTAATACTCGGTTGGTATTTTCAACTTGTCCACTTGTTTGTGGATGATAACGGTTGAGATTTTATGAGTTACTCCATATCTTTTGAGAACTTTCTCAAGTTGATTATTACAAAAATGAGTACCCCGATCACTTATTAAAGCTTTCGGTGTTCCAAACCTTGCAAAAAGACGTTTTAAGAAGTTGACTACAACTCGTGCATCTTTAGTTGGGAGAGCTTGTACTTCCACCCATTTAGATACATAATCAATGGCAACGAGAATGTAGAGATTATTATGAGATTTTGGAAATGGACCCATAAAGTCAATACCCCAAACGTCAAATACTTCACTTACTTGAATGACATTTTGTGGCATTTCATCACTTTGACTTATTTTTCCGGTACTTTGACAAGCATCACAGGATTTACAAAGAAGGTGCACGTCTTTGAAAATTGTAGGCCAATAGAATCAAGCGTCGTAGACTTTTCTTGCTGTGAGCTGAGGCCCATAATGCCCTCCTATTGGTCTTGTGTGACAATGGTTTATTCCATCGGGATATCTTTTAAACAAATGTGGATCTTCCCAGAAATAGTGTTTTATATCACTAAAGAATTTCTTTCGTTTTTGGTACGACAACCCTTTTTCAAGGTATCCACATACTAAGTAGTTTGCATAGTCTGCAAATCATGGAATTTCATTATAATTTATTTTTAACAGATATTCTTCAGGAAAGTTATCTTGTATAGCCGATTCATTTAGAACTTCTAATTCAGGATTTTCAAGACGAGAAAGATGATCAGTGGCGAGATTTTCTGCTCCCTTTTTGTCTCGGATTTCAATATCGAACTCTTGTAAGAGTAAGATCCAACGAATTAATCGTGGTTTGGCATCTTGTTTTGAAAATAGGTATCTTAGAGTAGAATGGTCGGTATAGACCACCGTTTTAGCAAGAACGAGATATGAATGAAATTTGTCAAAAGCAAAGACAATAACAAGGAGTTCTTTTTCAGTAGTTGTATAATTTGTTTGTGCTCCTTGTAATGTCTTATTAGCGTAATAGATAGGTTGAAATCATTTTTTAATCCTTTGTCCTAAAACAGCTCCCATTGCAAAATCACTTGCATCACACATGAGTTCAAATGGTAGATTCCAATTTGGAGTTATCATGATTGGCGCATTAGTGAGTTTTTTTTTTTAAGAATATTAAAAGATTTGATGCATTCATCCAAAAAGATGAATGGAGCATCCTTTTCAAGGAGTTTATTCATAGGAGTGGCAATTTTAGAAAAATCTTTTATGAAACGTCAGTAAAAACCGGCATGCCCTAGAAAACTCCTAACTCCTCTAACATTGGTGGGATGTGAAAGTTTAGCAATTACATCTACTTTAGCTCTGTCCACTTCAATTCCTTCCTTTGAAATTTTATGACCAAGAACGATGCCTTCTTTAACCATGAAATGGCATTTCTCCCAATTAAGAACTAGCTTTGATTGTTCGCATCTAATAAGCATTCGTTCAAGATTAACTAGACATGATTCAAATGTATCACCGAAGACTGAAAAGTCATCCATGAAAACTTCCATGCATTCTTCTATCATGTCGTGAAAAATCGCCATCATGCACCTTTGAAAGTTTGCAGGGGTGTTGCAAAGTCCAAATGGCATGCTTTTGTAAGAAAAAGTACCATAAGGGCACGTGAACGTGGTTTTCTCTTGATCCTCGGGTGCTATTGGAATTTGAAAATATCTGGAAAAACCATTAAGAAAACAATAGTAACTATTTTCGGCTAATCTTTCCAACATTTGATCAATGAAAGGTAATGGAAAGTGATCTTTTCTGGTGGCGTCATTTAATTTTCTATAATCAATACAAACACGCCATCCTGTTACAGTCCTAGTAGGAATAAGCTCATTTTTTTCATTTGTGATGACAGTCATGCCACCCTTCTTAGGTACACATTGAACTGGACTTACCCATGGACTATCAGAGATTGGATAAATTAAACCTGAATCAAGCAGTTTAATAATTTCTTTCTTAACAACATCTTGCATATTAGGATTTAGTCTTCGTTGGCATTGCACATACGTTTTATGACCTTCTTCCATAAGGATTTTATGTGTGCAATACGAAGGACTTATGCCTTTAATGTCATGAATCTTGCATGCAATAGCTGGTTTATGAGCTTTTAGCACAGAAATGAGTCGAGATTTTTCATTTTTCGTAAGAGAAGACGATATTATTACAGGTAATTCAGATTCACCATGTAAATAAGCGTATTCCAAATGGTTTGGAAGTGGCTTTAACTCTAATGTCAGTGGTTCTTCTATTGATTTATATCGATATCTGTTTTCCTCTTTTAGCATTTGAAGTTCTTCTGTTGTTGGTTCATATTCATTAGCCATGAGTGTAGCTAACATTTCAGCTTCATCAATTGGTTTAGTCCCTTCTCCTAAAGAACATTCTCCCGTTCCTTGTAATTCTGGAAATTCTTCTAACAATTCTGCATGTGAATCTATAGTTTGAGTATAATAACATGTATCATCTGCAGATTGCGGTTGTTGCATGGCTCTATCAACAGAAAAGGTAACACTCTCGTCCTCTATACTTAGGGTTAGTTTCTTACCGAACAAGTCTATTATTGCTTTAGCCGTGTTTAAGAATGGTCTTCCTAATATGAGAGGACTCGAGAATCTTCTTCCATGTCCAGAATAATAAAATCTACTGGAAATACTAAAGTACCAACTTTAACTAGCATGTTCTCCATTATCTCTCTAGAATATTTTACGAATCGATCGGCTAGTTGTATGCTTATTCTTGTTGGTTTCAATTCTCCAAGGTCTAGTTTAGCGTATAGTGATTACGGCATTAAATTTATACTAGCACCTAAGTCTGCCAATGCTTCTATTGAACTAAGACTACCCAGAAAATATGGAATTGTGAAACTTCCTGGATCTGATAATTTTCCTGGTATCTTATTCAACAGCACTGCAGAACAATTAGCATTCATAGTAACAGCCGAGAGTTCTTCCATTTTCTTTCTATTTGTGATTAGATCTTTCAGAAATTTAGCATATCTTGGCATTCCTGAAATTACATCAATGAAAGGAAGATTGACATTTATTTGTTTAAACATATCCAAGAATTTGGATTGCTCGGCTTCAAGTCTTTCTTTTCTCATTTTACTCGGGTAAGGAAGCGGTGGTTGGAATGGTTTAACATAAGGTTTAGCTTTAACTGTGTTATCTTCATTAACCTTTTCAACTACCGGTTCTGTTTCCTTATCTTGCTCAGATTGTGGTTCTTGTGGAGTAGAAATAGAGTCATCAGAAATTACAGGTATTTCAGGTGGTTTAAGTGTAATACCACTTCTTGTGGTAATGACTTTAGCTGTTTCATTCCGGGGGTTAGCATTTGTATTGCTAGGTAGACTTCCCGGTTTTCTATCACCTATCAACCTTGCTAGGTTGCTCATTTCTTGTTCCAGATTTTGAATAGAAGCTTGTTGATTTTTAAATGCTTGATCATTTTGTTCATTGGTTTGTTTCTGAGATGTGAAAAATTGAGTTTGAGATTCAACTAGCTTCGACATCATATCTTCTAAATTTGGCTTTTTATCATCGGTTTGTGGTGGTTTATTTTGAAAAATAGGTCTTTACTGGTTGTAAGTATTATTGAATACTTGTTGATTGCTAGGACCTTGTTGGTTGTTGTATGGAACATTTCGGTTATAATTCTGATTTTGATTGTAGTTTGGTCTTGGCGGTTGATAATTATTCTGATAATTATTTCCAGGCCTTTGGTTCATGTATGAAATATTCTCTCTTTGTTCCATTGTTTGTTCAATACTGAGACAATCATTTGTCAAATGTGGTCCTCCACACTGCTCACAACTAATTCGTATTGAGTGAATATCTTTAGTCATCTTTTCCATTCGTCTCTCGACAGCATCTATCTTTGCGGAAATGGAATCAAAGTCATGGCTAGAATCGGTTCTAGCTGCTTTAGATGATCTAACGATATCTTTTTCTTGATGCCACTCATGTGAGTGGGAAGCAGTGTTATCAATAATTTTGTAAGCTTCAGTTACGGTTTTCTTCATAATAGAACCACCAGCTGCTATATCGATGTCTTTTCGTGTAGTGATGTCGCATCCTTGATAGAATATTTGTACTATTTGATAAATGTCTAAACCATGTTGCGGACATCCTCTCAATAACTTTCTAAATCTTGTCCACGCCTCATATAAAGTTTCATTTGGCTTTCGCGTGAATGTAACAATTTCTCCTTGAAGTCTTACGGCTTTAGATGCCGGAAAGAATTGTTTAAGAAAATTTTCAACTAAAACATCCCATGTATCAATCGCCCCTTCAGGTAACGATTCTAACCAATCTTTGGCTTCTCCCTTTAAAGTTCAGGGAAATAACATGAGATAGATCTGTTCATCCTCAACTTCTCGGATTTTAAATAGAGTGCAGATCCTATTAAAGTTTCGAAGATGTTCATTTGGATCTTCCGTCGGCGCACCACTAAATTGGCATTGATTAGTTACCATGTGTGGGATTTGTCCTTTGATTTCATAATCTGGTGCATTAATGTCTGGTTGAGTAATTGCATGATCTTGGCCAGTGCGTTTAGCTCTCATTCCGTCTTCCATACTTAGAGGTTCCAGATTTTTCATGATTAAATTTGTTGAATCTAAATTGCTAGAGGATTCTAACTTAATGGTTTCTTCCTCGACAATCTCTAGATGAGTGATTTGTGGTTCAGGAGGAATGATTAGTGGTTCAGGATCTCTGAATTGTCCATGAATATCCTCCGAATTCTCAATTGTGAGGTCGGGTTCAAAAAATGGATTATCGGAAATTTGAATTGGAGTACTTGGTCGACTAGATGACGATTCTAAAGAAAAATCAACGGCGACAATATTTTGTAAGATGTCTTGATCGAGTTACAGGTGGTGAACGTATGAAAGGTGGTGAACGTTTTGCTCGGTGCATTCACTGAATATCCTATTAGTTATAAAAGATAAAAATTATATAAGTTATCAAATTAATAGACTTTTCTGCTTTTGCTCACGTTTCGAATAGCCAAAAGATGTAGCAGGGAGCCAGAACCCTTTAAATCGGAAGCTCACAACTCAGCCACTAACAAATTCAACTATTACTACGAAGCAGAAAATTTTGATGTCTATCAATTTAACCGCTTAAAAAAAATTTCGTTGAAATTTTAAAGAAAAGAAAATTCTATGTCCTAGAAACTGGAGCGGCGAGAAATAAGAAAGAAAAAGAGTGCGTCGAAAAACGTCGAAAAATAAAAGGTCGAAAAATAAGAATAAGAAAATAAAGCGTCGAAACTTAGAATTCTAAAAACTTAAGTCTAAAAGTTGCGTCTAAAGGTATTAAAGCTTAAAAGAAATTCTAAATCCAAAACGGCAATTACTTAAAAAGGTACTAAAATTTATTTAAATACTAAAGCGATAAACAACGTCATAAAACTTTAAAGCGCCTAAGTCTTAGTCTAAAGAAAAAGTACTTAAGGGATTTTACGGCAAATCTTAAAAATCTAGAAATAAAAATAACTACGGCAAAATACTAAGTTACGAACTAATTACGAACGAAAAATATACAAATATTACAAAAGATACGAAATATAAAAATAAAACTTAAAGTTATAAAAATATAATTTTTATAAAAATATAATTTTTATATTTTTATTTGAAAAGTATTAACTTTATAAAGTATTAAAACTATTTAAAAGTTAAAAATACAACATTAATTAAAAACTAAAGTTAAAAACTAATTATTAATTAAAAACCCTAATTAGGTTTAATAATAATAATTAAATTTAAATTAAACCCTAATTTGTGCAGATCAAGGATCAGACTTGTCGGTGCAGGCTACACGATCATGTAGTTTTTTGCTTTGTTTTCTCCGAGATCGCGGAGATGTGCAGGTTCAGAATCTGATGTAGGCTGAATTTCGTGCAGGATTTTTTATTTTTATTTTATTATTATTTTTTTATATATATAGCGTTTTGCTTTCTGCGTTTAAGAGTCCCAAGCAGCGGCACCAAAAATACTTGATGTTATGCGAGGTAGTGTACGAAATAGTTATATTTTTACTACAAAATACTATTAAATACGATACAATTTTACACAAGTTATTTATTTATTTATAGAGTGGATATACCTAAACCTTGCTACAACATTTATAGGAAGTGTACCTAATCGTACAGTAGTGTAGTTTTTAGTAAGTCCGGTTCGTCCACAGGGAACTAGCCAAGTTTAACGCTATATTTTTTTTAAACTATATTTGTATATAAATATAAATATATATATATATATATATATATATATATATATATATATATATATATATATATATATATATATATATATATATATATATAAGTAGTATTTTTATTATAAAAAGGGGATTTTTACCGTTTAATGACCGGTTTGTCGATTTTAAAACTTTAGTCGCAGTTAAAACCTAATGTAAAATATTAAAAATAAAAATAACTTAATTTAAAGCGTAAAGTAAATGACGATGATGAAATTGCGATAAAATGACGATAAATGAAATTGCAATAATTAAAAGTACGATAATTAAAAATGCAATAAATAAAATGACAGTAAATAAAAGTGCGATGAAATATGAAATAAAGGAATTATGCTTATTTAAACTTCCGTAATCATGATGTTTGACGTGTTGATTTTAATTTATTACCATGGGTTAATTGTCCTTTGTCCTGGATTATTCGATATGTCCATACGGTTTTGTCCATAATAGTCCATCAGTCATAAATATAAAGTGCGAGAGTCTTCGTCAAATTATCCATATACCCGAAGTCAAATATTCCAACTAATTGGGGATTCGAACTGTAACAAGGTCTTAGTACTTTGTTTAATGAATACACTAGGTTATCGACTGCGTGTAATTCAAGGTTTTACTACTTTGTTAACAATTACACCAATTACCCTTGAATGTAATCCACCCCTGTTTTAATGAGTTCATTAACTATTAATCCATTCCCGTGTCCGGTAAAATGAACGATAATTCGTATTTATAGATATCCCGCCCACCGTACCCGATTAAGCGTATGTGGTTATATATAGATACATCAAATTGTAACTTTTATATTAAATTGATGAGGTATCATTTAGTTAATATAAAGCCCATTAATAGCCCATAGTCTAATTTCCACAAGTGTCGTTCTTTTGTCCAAATCCCAATTATGGTACAAAGCCCAATTACCCCGTCTTTAATATTTAGCCCAACATCACGATTACTTTGCCTTAAATAAGCATAATAATAACTTAGCTACGAGACATTAATTTAAAAAGGTTGAACATAACTTACAATGATTAATAATAGTGTAGCTTTACACGGGCATAATTTCGACTTAGAAACTTTAAACACTCGCTAACATAACCTTATTATTATTAAACTTAAATTAAAATTAAAATTAAAATTATATATATATATATATATTTTTACGTAAGAGGAAAGAAAGAAAAAGGGGTGAAGGATTCGGCAGAATGCTCGAGCTTTTATAGGCCAATTGTGTCCTGGTTTACTCCGCGATCTCGAAGCTTTTCTCCTTTATATCTCCGCGATCGCGGTGCTCTTGTATCCAGCTCATCCAGGTAATTTGAACGTGGGCTGCTTAATATTTTATAATATAATATATATATATATATAATTAATTATATATTATATTATATTCTTGTGCATAGTTGACTTGTAATTTTTTGTCCGTTGCGTCGCACGTTGATAGTTGGTTCATGTCTCGGTTTCGGATTTTCGAACGCCTTTTCGTATGATTTAATATCTAGTACTTTGCGTTTCACGGCTTGTACTCTTGTCATTTTTAGGCGTTTCTCATCAATAATTTGAACAACTTGGATTGTACTTTGTACTTTTTGGCTTTTTGGTCGTTTGCGTCTTCAATTCGTCGAATATGTCTTTTGTCTTCACATTTTATTATTTAAACGAATATTACTTGTAAATAGAATAATTGCAACCAAAAGCTTGTCTTTCTTGAGGGATAATGCTATGAAATATATGTTCGTTTTTAGCATTATCAGTCTTCAACACTATTTTTTAGAATCGAAATTACAACCTTCTAATTCTCTAGTCAATGTCTTTTCTCATCAAGTCATGAGAAGAACGGTTGAGGCAGTGCAAAATCTCAACTTGTCAGTCGTCACCACCTTAGTAAATATATTAGCAGGATTCTTTGTACCAATGACTTTCTCCAATATTAAAGTACCATCATTAATGAGTTCTCGAATAAAATGATACTTTAGATTAATGTGCTTTGTAGGACTATGAAACACCATATTTTTCCCAAGATGAACCGCACTTTGGTTGTCACAATATAAGATATAATAAGTCTGGATTTGATCCAACTCACCAAATAAGTTATTCAACCAAACAAGCTCTTTAGAAGCTTCCGAAACGGGCATATATTCGGCCTCGATGGTCAACAAAGCAACCCTCTTTTATAGTCGAGACATCCAACTAACCGCCATTTTCACCACTGTGAACACATAGCTCGTAGTGCTTTTACCCGAATCATCACATCCATCCAAATTAGCATCAACAAAACTCCTAAGTATGACATTACTTTTAGAGAAGCACAACCCCCATACTATAAGTTCCTTTTAAATAATGAAGTAACCATTTAACTGCTTCCTAGTGCTCTTTCGATATATGACGGTTGATAACTTCCACTACATGGACAATATCCGGACTCGTACCAACCATGGCATACATAACACTACCCACGACTGAAGCATATGATACCATATCCATCTTTGCTTTCTCTTCTCCGATTTAGGTGATTTACTCTTCGATTAATTCATTGTGCTGACCAAAGGCATAGAACAATCTTTCGCTTTATCCAATTTGAACTTCTCTACGACTTTCTCAATATATTTCGATTGAGAAAAGTATAGAGTACCTTTCACACGATTGCTCACAATACTCATACGGAGTATTTGCCTAGCACCACCAAAATCTTTCATCTCGAACTTACAGGAAAGCAATCCCTTCAACTTGTTGATCTTAGACATGTTGAAACCTTCAAGTAACATGTCATCAACGTAAAACAATAAGTTTATGCAAGAGGACTTGAATTTCTTTAAGTAACAACAACGACCCATTTCACATCTCGTGAATCCACTCCTCTCATAATATCATCGAAGTTCAAGTACCATTACTGATGTGCTTGCTTCAATCCATATAAACTTTTTCGTAGCTTCCAAACTCACTTCTATTTACCTTTTACCTTAAAGCCCCGGGTTGCTTCATATATATCTCCTCATCAAGATATCTATGTAAGAATGCAGACTTTACAACTAATTGTTATAGATTTAAGTCCTTGGATGCAACTATACGCACCAATCGAATAGTAATCCAGTGAAAATATCTCATTGGCACCTCACCATTATTCGGCAATAGATTGTTACCCAAACTCCCACTAGAACCTGCAAGATCATCTATAGAATCATCGTCAAATGTAACATAATTCGGTTTAGGATTTACCGTCACTGCCTTAGACTTATATGCATACATTTTTTTGTCCCATGACCAATGTGGACCTTTAGTTTTCACCCTTACAACCTCCCCTCAAACTTAAGTCCCTCTCTTAGGCCTCCCCTCGAACGATAGTTGGGTCCCCTCATCGTTGACTACACTGAGGGGTGCGCCACGTCGCACCATGCGCTCAGGGGTACGCCCATTGCGCTGTCCACCACGTTCGGGGTGCGCCCACTGCGCTGTCCACCACTAATAGGATCGTAGAGCCTAACAACACGTCCTACAATATAAGTCCAAGAGTCTTCGCTTTTCTAAAACCAATCGGTAGTAGAGGGAGTTCCCCTTAGACTTATATGTGTACATTTGTTTTGTCCCGTGAACAATGTGTGACTTTGTTTTGCACCCTTACAGTCCAGTTTTCCAGCTTCCTGGTACGTTCAGTTTGACCCAATTACTTCATAACTCGTGTAAGGCGTGAGGTATCTTTGAACGACAACCAAGACTCAAGAAAGTGGAAGCAAGAAGAGGATGACTCATACATTGTTTGTGGAACTCGAAAGCATCTGGATGACTCATAATTACCTACTGGTACGTTTCACACTAAGTGGAACAAACTTTTTCCACTGAAGGTGAACATTTTCATTTTGCGTCTTTCTTATGACTGTCTTCTTACTCGAGTAAATCTTGCTTTTCGAGTTTTGACATTAACTCCATCTTATGTCCTTTATGTGATGGTGATGACTTTTGGGATCTCAATTTTTTTTTTTTTTTTTTTTGTAACAAGGCTACATCGAATTGAATATGCACTTGGCTTAATCTGTCATGGCCCTCGTTCTTTTCTACGGGCGAGATCCTCGAATGAATGGGTAGGAGAGTTTAAAACGTTCAACTCAACCAAGAATATTCTTTATTGCATTGTGGGCTTGTGGGTACTTCTCTTTGGTGACTTTGGAGGTTTCGAAAACGATATCTTATATGATTCTTTATTGTTTAGGAAAACGATGTGTTGGATAATATTAGACTTTATGTTTTTTTTCTAGATTAAGATTAGATGTAAAAATGCCTCTAGCCGGTTCTCTTGCATTGTAATTCCTTGTAATATTTTCTATATAGCTTTAACTTATTGCTAGCCTTTCAATAAAACTTTGTTGTTAAAAATGAATAATTCCATTTACAAATTATATGTAACATGTAATTTTACAAATTATATGTAACGTGTAATTTACAAATTATGTAATTTACAAATTATATGTAATATGCAATTTACAAATTATATGTAACATGTAATATGTACTCGTAATATGTATGATAGTTTATTATATTTGAACTTTATCATATGGTGTTAGCGTGTAAATCTTAGATTGGAGTGTTTTCGTTGGTTCCTCGTAGTTAATCAAGAAAGCATCTGCATCATGTGCGAAGCACGCTTAAAGGAATAGCAAATGTACGCCTTTGAACCCGGACCCAAATACTTACATAATTGTAGATCCCATGATATAAATCAGACCGACAAAACTTCAGGGTCTAATACAAATAGTATTTCTTTCAATTGGTTGATTTTTAATTCTGTTAGGGGTTTGGTTGTTTGTTCAAACATAATCAACCTTAATTAAAATCATATACTCCGTAGATCGTTAGGATGTAGTCATTCAGAAGTGTATAAGTCTACAAAATATATAAATTCATATTCGATTTTTTTTAGAGCAAAAACAATAACTTGCATAACATTAGAGAGATTCATTAGATGAAATACATATAAAAAAAAAAAAAAAAAAAAAAAAAAAAAAAACTTGATTACTAACTTAACACCACCTAAGGAAATTAAAGCACACAACAAAATAATTTATAATCGAGGGCAAGATCTATTAAGTCGTAATTAATGAAGTTAGTGGCGCATGACTCGCGTTCATTTAATAGCACGTGACCAGATCTCAAATTGCTCCTACACATTCAAATATTCACCCCACTATATAACTACTTCATCCAATTGCACAACTCAAATCATAACTATCATCATTCATACTTTCATAACTTGCTTATAATTTTCTTCAACTTAACAATGGCCAACTTGTTGCTCATCTTCACTCTCTGCCTCCTTCCAGCTCTTTCATTAGCCGATAATCCATTCCGTCTCCAAGGACGGGTCTATTGCGACACTTGCCGTGCTGGTTTCGAAACTTCGGTCACCAAATACTTGGCTGGTACTTAATTTCCCCAAATTACTTTTTTTCATTTAATCATTTATATTTTAAATGGTCCTATTTAGGAGTGTAACTTAGCCGAGTTTTAAGTGAGGTACACTAGTTCGACTAATAAAAATCGTGATTCGAGTTAAGCTTAAACGAGCTTCAGACCGAGCGTGATCAGCATCATATAGTATACGAATTTGAACTCAAACTTCTTGTATCAAGCTCGACCAACTCGCTAACATAAACAAACCTTTATTTATATACACTTTATTACTACCTCCGTCTCGCTAGTATTCCATTTTGGGTTGTCCCATTCTGATAGTCCACTTCCATTAATAGAAAGGAAAGATGATATTTCATTGGTGGATTTGGAGAGAGAAGATATTTCATTGGTGGAGAAATGAAGTTAGTGGGATTTCCTAAAACTGCGTGTTTTTTGTCTGTGGACTATTGGAATGAGACGGAGGTAGTATCACTTAATTTACAATTTTATACTAATATAGGTATAGACCTTGATTTATAATATAATAGGAGTCAAACTCGAGTTGAACTCAAACTTGTAGCTTGTATATTGTCAAACAAGTCGAGCTCGAACATAATACAATAAGCTCAAAACAAGACAAGATCAAGCTCTCTTTTATTTAGTTATACGAACTTAGCTTGTGCCTAATCGGAGTTCGACTCGTTTACACCCCTAGTGTCCCCTAGCATAAGTACCCCTAGTATAAGTGATAGTCATTGACGATATATTTAAATAGGCTATCTTAATAAAGGAATAAAAAAAAACATTTGATTGGATAACTCTAGAATAATGTAACAGTTAAATTAGAACATTACTACTTTTTGTTAACAAACTGTTACAGTAATATTTATACAATGTGTTACATGATGTGTGTAGGTGCAAAGGTTCAAGTAGAGTGCATGGATAGGAGTACATTGCAACGCAGATACACCTTATCTGCAACAACTGACTCAACTGGAACCTATGAAATGGAGGTACCAACTGATCATGGTGATCAAAAATGTGAGTGCGCCCTCGTGAGCAGCCCTGACCCCACGTGTGCCGAACCCAACATCGGTCGTCACCGTGCTACCGTCATCCTTACTCGTGAGAATGGTATGAACAAGGATACACGTTTCGCTAACGCGATGGGTTTCTTGGCGAAAACTCCATTGCCCGGCTGCACCGAGCTCATTAAATCTTACTTTGCTGATAA